>NW_026291744.1:0-225301 GCF_023091745.1 Budorcas taxicolor
TCTCGAGGCTGATCACACCTCACCTCTGGAACTTCGAAAGGGTCCTTCACACCCTTGGTGCAAATCAAGAAGTTCCCCGACGTAGCCGTCTCCACTGGAGAGGAATCACGAGGGTCCCGACCACATTCAGAGGAGCCCCGTTTCCGCCTCGTAGCTCGAGATGAGGGATCCTTTCCCTGCTTCGTCGGGAAAGAGTTCCCGGCGTTCCCGTCGCATCTCAAGAGGAGGCCCTCTCAACAGGAACGGTGAGAGGAACTCCAGGGTCGTGCCACCATTCCAAGAGTCCCCCAGATGTCTCAGTCCATTCCAGAGGAACCTCTTTTCCCTTCACCGGCTCGTCTTTCACGCCGAGGATCGACTCACACCAAGGTGGCACGTGGCACAGCCCTGTGGGAAAGCCTCGTGGGAAAGCCTCGAGGGACAGCCTCGAGGGAAAGCCACAGATCCCTTGATCCACGTGACAGGAAGCGTGACACTACTGCTGCAGCTCGGGAGGAAAGCGCACGTGCATGCCCCCACTCGAGACGAGGCCTGACTCCCCTGGGGAGACTCAGAAGCACCCCAAGATCCATGGCAACACTGGAGAGGAATCCTCAGGTTCCGGCCCCGACTCCACACAAGGACTGAGGCCCCGGCATGGACGGGAGAGGAATCCCGAGAGGTCCCCTAGCAACTCGCATGGGGACTGGCCTTTCCTGAGGCCACCAGAGCGGGTCCCTGAGGTCCCCGTCGTAACTCGAGAAGACCTGCCGCAACTCGAGAAAATCCAGGAGGTTCTCCCCTCCAGGCGAGATGAGGCCCATTTCCGCTGAGGCGTTTAGAGGCTGATCACACCTCACCTCTGGAACTTTGAAAGGGTCCTTCACAGCCTTGGTTCAAATCAAGAAGTTCCCCGACATACCCGTCTCCACTCGAGAGGAATCACGAGGGTCCCGCCCACATCCAGAAGAGCCCCGTTTCCGCCTCGTAGCTCGAGATGAGTGATCCATTCCCTGCTTCGTCGGGAAAGAGTTCCCGGCGTTGCTGTCGCATCTCAAGAGGAGGCCCTCTCAACAGGAACGGCGAGAGGAACTCCAGGGTCGTGCCACCATTCCAAGAGTCCCCCAGATGTCTCAGTCCATTCCAGAGGAACCTCTTTTCCCTTCACCGGCTCGTCTTTCACGCCAAGGATCGACTCACACCAAGGTGGCACGTGGCACAGCCCTGTGGGAAAGCCTAGTGGGAAAGCCTCGAGGGACAGCCTCGAGGGAAAGCCACAGATCCCTTGATCCACGTGACAGGAAGCGTGACACTACTGCTGCAGCTCGGGAGGAAAGCGCACGTGCATGACCCCACTCGAGACGAGGCCTGACTCCCCTGGGGAGACTCAGAAGCACCCCAAGATCCATGGCAACACTGGAGAGGAATCCTCAGGTTCCGGACCCGACTCCACACAAGGACTGAGGCCCCGGCATGGACTGGAGAGGAGTCCCGAGAGGTCCCCTAGCAACTCGCATGGGGACTGGCCTTTCCTGAGGCCACCAGAGCGGGTCCCTGTGGTCCCCATCGTAACTCGAGAAGACCTGCCGCAACTCGAGAAAATCCAGGAGGTTCTCCCCTCCAGGCGAGATGAGGCCCATTTCCGCTGAGGCGTCTCAAGGCTGATCACACCTCACCTCTGGAACTTCGAAAGGGTCCTTCACACCCTTGGTGCATATCAAGAAGTTCCCCGACATACCCGTCTCCACTCGAGAGGAATCACGAGGGTCCCGCCCACATCCAGAGGAGCCCCGTTTCCGCCTCGTAGCTCGAGATGAGGGATCCTTTCCCTGCTTCGTCGGGAAAGAGTTCCCGGAGTTCCCGTCGCATCTCAAGAGGAGGCCCTCTCAACAGGAACGGCGAGAGGAACTCCAGGGTCGTGCCACCATTCCAAGAGTCCCCCAGATGTCTCAGTCCATTGCAGAGGAAACTCTTTTCCCTTCACCGGCTCGTCTTTCACGCCGAGGATCGACTCACACCAAGGTGGCACGTGGCACAGCCCTGTGGGAAAGCCTCGTGGGAAAGCCTCGAGGGACAGCCTCGAGGGAAAGCCACAGATCCCTTGATCAACGTGACAGGAAGCGTGACACTACTGCTGCAGCTCGTGAGGAAAGCGCACGTGCATGCCCCACCTCGAGACGAGGCCTGACTCCCCTGGGGAGACTCAGAAGCACCCCAAGATCCATGGCAACACTGGAGAGGGATCCTCAGGTTCCGGCCCCGACTCCACACAAGGACTGAGGCCCAGGCATGGACGGGAGAGGAATCCCGAGAGGTCCCCTAGCAACTCGCATGGGGACTGGCCTTTCCTGAGGCCACCAGAGCGGGTCCCTGAGGTCCCCGTCGTAACTCGAGAAGACCTGCCGCAACTCGAGAAAATCCAGGAGGTTCTCCCCTCCAGGCGAGATGAGGCCCATTTCCGCTGAGGCGTCTCGAGGCTGATCACACCTCACCTCTGGAACTTCGAAAGGGTCCTTCACACCCTTGGTGAAAATCAAGAAGTTCCCCGACATACCCGTCTCCACTCGAGAGGAATCACGAGGGTCCCGCCCACATCCAGAGGAGCCCCGTTTCCGCCTCGTAGCTCGAGATGAGGGATCCTTTCCCTGCTTCGTCGGGAAAGAGTTCCCGGCGTTCCCGTCGCATCTCAAGAGGAGGCCCTCTCAACAGGAACGGCGAGAGGAACTCCAGGGTCGTGCCACCATTCCAAGAGTCCCCCAGATGTCTCAGTCCATTCCAGAGGAACCTCTTTTCCCTTCACCGGCTCGTCTTTCACGCCGAGGATCGACTCACACCAAGGTGGCACGTGGCACAGCCCTGTGGGAAAGCCTCGTGGGAAAGCCTCGAGGGACAGCCTCGAGGGAAAGCCACAGATCCCTTGATCCACGTGACAGGAAGCGTGACACTACTGCTGCAGCTCGGGAGGAAAGCGCACGTGCATGCCCCCACTCGAGACGAGCTCTGACTCCCCTGGGGAGACTCAGAAGCACCCTAAGATCCATGGCAACACTGGAGAGGAATCCTCAGGTTCCGGCCCCGACTCCACACAAGGACTGAGGCCCCGGCATGGACGGGAGAGGAATCCCGAGAGGTCCCCTAGCAACTCGCGTGGGGACTGGCCTTTCCTGAGGCCACCAGAGCGGGTCCCTGAGGTCCCCGTCGTAACTCGAGAAGACCTGCCGCAACTCGAGAAAATCCAGGAGGTTCTCCCCTCCAGGCGAGATGAGGCCCATTTCCGCTGAGGCGTCTCGAGGCTGATCACACCTCACCTCTGGAACTTCGAAAGGGTCCTTCACACCCTTGGTGCAAATCAAGAAGTTCCCCGACATACCCGTCTCCACTCGAGAGGAATCACGAGGGTCCCGCCCACATCCAGAGGAGCCCCGTTTCCGCCTCGTAGCTCGAGATGAGGGATCCTTTCCCTGCTTCGTCGGGAAAGAGTTCCCGGCGTTCCCATCGCATCTCAAGAGGAGGCCCTCTCAACAGGAACGGTGAGAGGAACTCCAGGGTCGTGCCACCATTCCAAGAGTCCCCCAGATGTCTCAGTCCATTCCAGAGGAACCTCTTTTCCCTTCACCGGCTCGTCTTTCACGCCGAGGATCGACTCACACCAAGGTGGCACGTGGCACAGCCCTGTGGGAAAGCCTCGTGGGAAAGCCTCGAGGGACAGCCTCGAGGGAAAGCCACAGATCCCTTGATCCACGTGACAGGAAGCGTGACACTACTGCTGCAGCTCGGGAGGAAAGCGCACGTGCATGCCCCCACTCGAGACGAGGCCTGACTCCCCTGGGGAGACTCAGAAGCACCCCAAGATCCATGGCAACACTGGAGAGGAATCCTCAGGTTCCGGCCCCGACTCCACACAAGGACTGAGGCCCCGGCATGGACGGGAGAGGAATCCCGAGAGGTCCCCTAGCAACTCGCATGGGGACTGGCCTTTCCTGAGGCCACTAGAGCGGGTCCCTGAGGTTCCCGTCGTAACTCGAGAAGACCTGCCGCAACTCGAGAAAATCCAGGAGGTTCTCCCCTCCAGGCGAGATGAGGCCCATTTCCGCTGAGGCGTCTCGAGGCTGATCACACCTCACCTCTGGAACTTCGAAAGGGTCCTTCACACCCTTGGTGAAAATCAAGATGTTCCCCGACATACCCGTCTCCCCTCGAGAGGAATCACGAGGGTCCCGCCCACATCCAGAGGAGCCCCGTTTCCGCCTCGTAGCTCGAGATGAGGGATCCTTTCCCTGCTTCGTCGGGAAAGAGTTCCCGGCGTTCCCGTCGCATCTCAAGAGGAGGCCCTCTCAACAGGAACGGCGAGAGGAACTCCAGGGTCGTGCCACCATTCCAAGAGTCCCCCAGATGTCTCAGTCCATTCCAGAGGAACCTCTTTTCCCTTCACCGGCTCGTCTTTCACGCCGAGGATCGACTCACACCAAGGTGGCACGTGGCACAGCCCTGTGGGAAAGCCTCGTGGGAAAGCCTCGAGGGACAGCCTCGAGGGAAAGCCACAGATCCCTTGATCCACGTGACCGGAAGCGTGACACTAGTGCTGCAGCTCGGGAGGAAAGCGCACGTGCATGCCCCCACTCGAGACGAGGCCTGACTCCCCTGGGGAGACTCAGAAGCACCCCAAGATCCATGGCAACACTGGAGAGGAATCCTCAGGTTCCGGCCCCGACTCCACACAAGGACTGAGGCCCCGGCATGGACGGGAGAGGAATCCCGAGAGGTCCCCTAGCAACTCGCATGGGGACTGGCCTTTCCTGAGGCCACTAGAGCGGGTCCCTGAGGTCCCCGTCGTAACTCGAGAAGACCTGCCGGAACTCGAGAAAATCCAGGAGGTTCTCCCCTCCAGGCGAGATGAGGCCCATTTCCGCTGAGGCATTTCGAGGCTGATCACACCTCACCTCTGGAACTTTGAAAGGGTCCTTCACACCCTTGGTTCAAATCAAGAAGTTCCCCGACTTACCGTCTCCACTCGAGAGGAAACACGAGGGTCCCGCCCACATCCAGAGGAGCCCCGTTTCCGCCTCGTAGCTCGAGATGAGTGATCCATTCCCTGCTTCGTCGGGAAAGAGTTCCCGGCGTTGCTGTCGCATCTCAAGAGGAGGCCCTCTCAACAGGAACGGCGAGAGGAACTCCAGGGTCGTGCCACCATTCCAAGAGTCCCCCAGATGTCTCAGTCCATTCCAGAGGAACCTCTTTTCCCTTCACCGGCTCGTCTTTCACGCCGAGGATCGACTCACACCAAGGTGGCACGTGGCACAGCCATGTGGGAAAGCCTAGTGGGAAAGCCTCGAGGGACAGCCTCGAGGGAAAGCCACAGATCCCTTGATCCACGTGACAGGAAGCGTGACACTACTGCTGCAGCTCGGGAGGAAAGCGCACGTGCATGCCCCCACTCGAGACGAGGCCTGACTCCCCTGGGGAGATTCAGAAGCACCCCAAGATCCATGGCAACACTGGAGAGGAATCCTCAGGTTCCGGACCCGACTCCACACAAGGACTGAGGCCCCGGCATGGACTGGAGAGGAATCCCGAGAGGTCCCCTAGCAACTCGCATGGGGACTGGCCTTTCCTGAGGCCACCAGAGCGGGTCCCTGAGGTCCCCGTCGTAACT
Organism: Budorcas taxicolor; assembly: GCF_023091745.1. NCBI lineage: Eukaryota > Metazoa > Chordata > Mammalia > Artiodactyla > Bovidae > Budorcas > Budorcas taxicolor. The sequence goes on from NW_026291744.1 coordinate 5,633, forward strand.
CGAGAAGACCTGCCGCAACTCGAGAAAATCCAGGAGGTTCTCCCCTCCAGGCGAGATGAGGCCCATTTCCGCTGAGGCGTTTAGAGGATGATCACACCTCACCTATGGAACTTTGAAAGGGTCCTTCACACCCTTGGTGCAAATCAAGAAGTTCCCCGACATACCCGTCTCCACTCGAGAGGAATCACGAGGGTCCCGCCCACATCCAGAGGAGCCCCGTTTCCGCCTCGTAGCTCGAGATGAGGGATCCTTTCCCTGCTTCGTCGGGAAAGAGTTCCCGGCGTTGCTGTCGCATCTCAAGAGGAGGCCCTCTCAACAGGAACGGCGAGAGGAACTCCAGGGTCGTGCCACCATTCCAAGAGTCCCCCAGATGTCTCAGTCCATTCAAGAGGAACCTCTTTCCCTTCACCGGCTCGTCTTTCACGCCGAGGATCGACTCACACCAAGGTGGAACGTGGCACAGCCCTGTGGGAAAGCCTCGTGGGAAAGCCTCGAGGGACAGCCTCGAGGGAAAGCCACAGATCCCTTGATCCACGTGACAGGAAGCGTGACACTACTGCTGCAACTCGGGAGGAAAGCGCACGTGCATGCCCCCACTCGAGACGAGGCCTGACTCCCCTGGGGAGACTCAGAAGCACCCCAAGATCCATGGCAACACTGGAGAGGAATCCTCAGGTTCCGGCCCAGACTCCACACAAGGACTGAGGCCCTGGCATGGACGGGAGAGGAATCCCGAGAGGTCCCCTAGCAACTCGCATGTGGACTGGCCTTTCCTGAGGCCACCAGAGCGGTTCCCTGAGGTCCCCGTCGTAACTCGAAAAGACCTGCCGCAACTCGAGAAAATCCAGGAGGTTCTCCCCTCCAGGCGAGATGAGGCCCATTTCCGCTGAGGCGTCTCGAGGCTGATCACACCTCACCTCTGGAACTTCGAAAGGGTCCTTCACACCCTTGGTGCAAATCAAGAAGTTCCCCGACGTAGCCGTCTCCACTGGAGAGGAATCACGAGGGTCCCGACCACATTCAGAGGAGCCCCGTTTCCGCCTCGTAGCTCGAGATGAGGGATCCTTTCCCTGCTTCGTCGGGAAAGAGTTCCCGGCGTTCCCGTCGCATCTCAAGAGGAGGCCCTCTCAACAGGAACGGTGAGAGGAACTCCAGGGTCGTGCCACCATTCCAAGAGTCCCCCAGATGTCTCAGTCCATTCCAGAGGAACCTCTTTTCCCTTCACCGGCTCGTCTTTCACGCCGAGGATCGACTCACACCAAGGTGGCACGTGGCACAGCCCTGTGGGAAAGCCTCGTGGGAAAGCCTCGAGGGACAGCCTCGAGGGAAAGCCACAGATCCCTTGATCCACGTGACAGGAAGCGTGACACTACTGCTGCAGCTCGGGAGGAAAGCGCACGTGCATGACCCCACTCGAGACGAGGCCTGACTCCCCTGGGGAGACTCAGAAGCACCCCAAGATCCATGGCAACACTGGAGAGGAATCCTCAGGTTCCGGACCCGACTCCACACAAGGACTGAGGCCCCGGCATGGACTGGAGAGGAGTCCCGAGAGGTCCCCTAGCAACTCGCATGGGGACTGGCCTTTCCTGAGGCCACCAGAGCGGGTCCCTGTGGTCCCCATCGTAACTCGAGAAGACCTGCCGCAACTCGAGAAAATCCAGGAGGTTCTCCCCTCCAGGCGAGATGAGGCCCATTTCCGCTGAGGCGTCTCAAGGCTGATCACACCTCACCTCTGGAACTTCGAAAGGGTCCTTCACACCCTTGGTGCATATCAAGAAGTTCCCCGACATACCCGTCTCCACTCGAGAGGAATCACGAGGGTCCCGCCCACATCCAGAGGAGCCCCGTTTCCGCCTCGTAGCTCGAGATGAGGGATCCTTTCCCTGCTTCGTCGGGAAAGAGTTCCCGGAGTTCCCGTCGCATCTCAAGAGGAGGCCCTCTCAACAGGAACGGCGAGAGGAACTCCAGGGTCGTGCCACCATTCCAAGAGTCCCCCAGATGTCTCAGTCCATTGCAGAGGAAACTCTTTTCCCTTCACCGGCTCGTCTTTCACGCCGAGGATCGACTCACACCAAGGTGGCACGTGGCACAGCCCTGTGGGAAAGCCTCGTGGGAAAGCCTCGAGGGACAGCCTCGAGGGAAAGCCACAGATCCCTTGATCAACGTGACAGGAAGCGTGACACTACTGCTGCAGCTCGTGAGGAAAGCGCACGTGCATGCCCCACCTCGAGACGAGGCCTGACTCCCCTGGGGAGACTCAGAAGCACCCCAAGATCCATGGCAACACTGGAGAGGGATCCTCAGGTTCCGGCCCCGACTCCACACAAGGACTGAGGCCCAGGCATGGACGGGAGAGGAATCCCGAGAGGTCCCCTAGCAACTCGCATGGGGACTGGCCTTTCCTGAGGCCACCAGAGCGGGTCCCTGAGGTCCCCGTCGTAACTCGAGAAGACCTGCCGCAACTCGAGAAAATCCAGGAGGTTCTCCCCTCCAGGCGAGATGAGGCCCATTTCCGCTGAGGCGTCTCGAGGCTGATCACACCTCACCTCTGGAACTTCGAAAGGGTCCTTCACACCCTTGGTGAAAATCAAGAAGTTCCCCGACATACCCGTCTCCACTCGAGAGGAATCACGAGGGTCCCGCCCACATCCAGAGGAGCCCCGTTTCCGCCTCGTAGCTCGAGATGAGGGATCCTTTCCCTGCTTCGTCGGGAAAGAGTTCCCGGCGTTCCCGTCGCATCTCAAGAGGAGGCCCTCTCAACAGGAACGGCGAGAGGAACTCCAGGGTCGTGCCACCATTCCAAGAGTCCCCCAGATGTCTCAGTCCATTCCAGAGGAACCTCTTTTCCCTTCACCGGCTCGTCTTTCACGCCGAGGATCGACTCACACCAAGGTGGCACGTGGCACAGCCCTGTGGGAAAGCCTCGTGGGAAAGCCTCGAGGGACAGCCTCGAGGGAAAGCCACAGATCCCTTGATCCACGTGACAGGAAGCGTGACACTACTGCTGCAGCTCGGGAGGAAAGCGCACGTGCATGCCCCCACTCGAGACGAGCTCTGACTCCCCTGGGGAGACTCAGAAGCACCCTAAGATCCATGGCAACACTGGAGAGGAATCCTCAGGTTCCGGCCCCGACTCCACACAAGGACTGAGGCCCCGGCATGGACGGGAGAGGAATCCCGAGAGGTCCCCTAGCAACTCGCGTGGGGACTGGCCTTTCCTGAGGCCACCAGAGCGGGTCCCTGAGGTCCCCGTCGTAACTCGAGAAGACCTGCCGCAACTCGAGAAAATCCAGGAGGTTCTCCCCTCCAGGCGAGATGAGGCCCATTTCCGCTGAGGCGTCTCGAGGCTGATCACACCTCACCTCTGGAACTTCGAAAGGGTCCTTCACACCCTTGGTGCAAATCAAGAAGTTCCCCGACATACCCGTCTCCACTCGAGAGGAATCACGAGGGTCCCGCCCACATCCAGAGGAGCCCCGTTTCCGCCTCGTAGCTCGAGATGAGGGATCCTTTCCCTGCTTCGTCGGGAAAGAGTTCCCGGCGTTCCCATCGCATCTCAAGAGGAGGCCCTCTCAACAGGAACGGTGAGAGGAACTCCAGGGTCGTGCCACCATTCCAAGAGTCCCCCAGATGTCTCAGTCCATTCCAGAGGAACCTCTTTTCCCTTCACCGGCTCGTCTTTCACGCCGAGGATCGACTCACACCAAGGTGGCACGTGGCACAGCCCTGTGGGAAAGCCTCGTGGGAAAGCCTCGAGGGACAGCCTCGAGGGAAAGCCACAGATCCCTTGATCCACGTGACAGGAAGCGTGACACTACTGCTGCAGCTCGGGAGGAAAGCGCACGTGCATGCCCCCACTCGAGACGAGGCCTGACTCCCCTGGGGAGACTCAGAAGCACCCCAAGATCCATGGCAACACTGGAGAGGAATCCTCAGGTTCCGGCCCCGACTCCACACAAGGACTGAGGCCCCGGCATGGACGGGAGAGGAATCCCGAGAGGTCCCCTAGCAACTCGCATGGGGACTGGCCTTTCCTGAGGCCACTAGAGCGGGACCCTGAGGTCCCCGTCGTAACTCGAGAAGACCTGCCGGAACTCGAGAAAATCCAGGAGGTTCTCCCCTCCAGGCGAGATGAGGCCCATTTCCGCTGAGGCGTTTAGAGGCTGATCACACCTCACCTCTGGAACTTTGAAAGGGTCCTTCACACCCTTGGTTCAAATCAAGAAGTTCCCCGACTTACCGTCTCCACTCGAGAGGAAACACGAGGGTCCCGCCCACATCCAGAGGAGCCCCGTTTCCGCCTCGTAGCTCGAGATGAGTGATCCATTCCCTGCTTCGTCGGGAAAGAGTTCCCGGCGTTGCTGTCGCATCTCAAGAGGAGGCCCTCTCAACAGGAACGGCGAGAGGAACTCCAGGGTCGTGCCACCATTCCAAGAGTCCCCCAGATGTCTCAGTCCATTCAAGAGGAACCTCTTTCCCTTCACCGGCTCGTCTTTCACGCCTAGGATCGACTCACACCAAGGTGGCACGTGGCACAGCCCTGTGGGAAAGCCTCGTGGGAAAGCCTCGAGGGACAGCCTCGAGGGAAAGCCACAGATCCCTTGATCCACGTGACAGGAAGCGTGACACTACTGCTGCAACTCGGGAGGAAAGCGCACGTGCATGCCCCCACTCGAGACGAGGCCTGACTCCCCTGGGGAGACTCAGAAGCACCCCAAGATCCATGGCAACACTGGAGAGGAATCCTCAGGTTCCGGCCCCGACTCCACACAAGGACTGAGGCCCCGGCATGGACGGGAGAGGAATCCCGAGAGGTCCCCTAGCAACTCGCATGGGGACTGGCCTTTCCTGAGGCCACTAGAGCGGGTCCCTGAGGTCCCCGTCGTAACTCGAGAAGACCTGCCGGAACTCGAGAAAATCCAGGAGGTTCTCCCCTCCAGGCGAGATGAGGCCCATTTCCGCTGAGGCATTTCGAGGCTGATCACACCTCACCTCTGGAACTTTGAAAGGGTCCTTCACACCCTTGGTTCAAATCAAGAAGTTCCCCGACTTACCGTCTCCACTCGAGAGGAAACACGAGGGTCCCGCCCACATCCAGAGGAGCCCCGTTTCCGCCTCGTAGCTCGAGATGAGTGATCCATTCCCTGCTTCGTCGGGAAAGAGTTCCCGGCGTTGCTGTCGCATCTCAAGAGGAGGCCCTCTCAACAGGAACGGCGAGAGGAACTCCAGGGTCGTGCCACCATTCCAAGAGTCCCCCAGATGTCTCAGTCCATTCCAGAGGAACCTCTTTTCCCTTCACCGGCTCGTCTTTCACGCCGAGGATCGACTCACACCAAGGTGGCACGTGGCACAGCCATGTGGGAAAGCCTAGTGGGAAAGCCTCGAGGGACAGCCTCGAGGGAAAGCCACAGATCCCTTGATCCACGTGACAGGAAGCGTGACACTACTGCTGCAGCTCGGGAGGAAAGCGCACGTGCATGCCCCCACTCGAGACGAGGCCTGACTCCCCTGGGGAGACTCAGAAGCACCCCAAGATCCATGGCAACACTGGAGAGGAATCCTCAGGTTCCGGACCCGACTCCACACAAGGACTGAGGCCCCGGCATGGACTGGAGAGGAATCCCGAGAGGTCCCCTAGCAACTCGCATGGGGACTGGCCTTTCCTGAGGCCACCAGAGCGGGTCCCTGAGGTCCCCGTCGTAACTCGAGAAGACCTGCCGCAACTCGAGAAAATCCAGGAGGTTCTCCCCTCCAGGCGAGATGAGGCCCATTTCCGCTGAGGCGTTTAGAGGATGATCACACCTCACCTATGGAACTTTGAAAGGGTCCTTCACACCCTTGGTGCAAATCAAGAAGTTCCCCGACATACCCGTCTCCACTCGAGAGGAATCACGAGGGTCCCGCCCACATCCAGAGGAGCCCCGTTTCCGCCTCGTAGCTCGAGATGAGGGATCCTTTCCCTGCTTCGTCGGGAAAGAGTTCCCGGCGTTGCTGTCGCATCTCAAGAGGAGGCCCTCTCAACAGGAACGGCGAGAGGAACTCCAGGGTCGTGCCACCATTCCAAGAGTCCCCCAGATGTCTCAGTCCATTCAAGAGGAACCTCTTTCCCTTCACCGGCTCGTCTTTCACGCCGAGGATCGACTCACACCAAGGTGGAACGTGGCACAGCCCTGTGGGAAAGCCTCGTGGGAAAGCCTCGAGGGACAGCCTCGAGGGAAAGCCACAGATCCCTTGATCCACGTGACAGGAAGCGTGACACTACTGCTGCAACTCGGGAGGAAAGCGCACGTGCATGCCCCCACTCGAGACGAGGCCTGACTCCCCTGGGGAGACTCAGAAGCACCCCAAGATCCATGGCAACACTGGAGAGGAATCCTCAGGTTCCGGCCCAGACTCCACACAAGGACTGAGGCCCTGGCATGGACGGGAGAGGAATCCCGAGAGGTCCCCTAGCAACTCGCATGTGGACTGGCCTTTCCTGAGGCCACCAGAGCGGTTCCCTGAGGTCCCCGTCGTAACTCGAAAAGACCTGCCGCAACTCGAGAAAATCCAGGAGGTTCTCCCCTCCAGGCGAGATGAGGCCCATTTCCGCTGAGGCGTCTCGAGGCTGATCACACCTCACCTCTGGAACTTCGAAAGGGTCCTTCACACCCTTGGTGCAAATCAAGAAGTTCCCCGACGTAGCCGTCTCCACTGGAGAGGAATCACGAGGGTCCCGACCACATTCAGAGGAGCCCCGTTTCCGCCTCGTAGCTCGAGATGAGGGATCCTTTCCCTGCTTCGTCGGGAAAGAGTTCCCGGCGTTCCCGTCGCATCTCAAGAGGAGGCCCTCTCAACAGGAACGGTGAGAGGAACTCCAGGGTCGTGCCACCATTCCAAGAGTCCCCCAGATGTCTCAGTCCATTCCAGAGGAACCTCTTTTCCCTTCACCGGCTCGTCTTTCACGCCGAGGATCGACTCACACCAAGGTGGCACGTGGCACAGCCCTGTGGGAAAGCCTCGTGGGAAAGCCTCGAGGGACAGCCTCGAGGGAAAGCCACAGATCCCTTGATCCACGTGACAGGAAGCGTGACACTACTGCTGCAGCTCGGGAGGAAAGCGCACGTGCATGCCCCCACTCGAGACGAGGCCTGACTCCCCTGGGGAGACTCAGAAGCACCCCAAGATCCATGGCAACACTGGAGAGGAATCCTCAGGTTCCGGCCCCGACTCCACACAAGGACTGAGGCCCCGGCATGGACGGGAGAGGAATCCCGAGAGGTCCCCTAGCAACTCGCATGGGGACTGGCCTTTCCTGAGGCCACCAGAGCGGGTCCCTGAGGTCCCCGTCGTAACTCGAGAAGACCTGCCGCAACTCGAGAAAATCCAGGAGGTTCTCCCCTCCAGGCGAGATGAGGCCCATTTCCGCTGAGGCGTTTAGAGGCTGATCACACCTCACCTCTGGAACTTTGAAAGGGTCCTTCACAGCCTTGGTTCAAATCAAGAAGTTCCCCGACATACCCGTCTCCACTCGAGAGGAATCACGAGGGTCCCGCCCACATCCAGAAGAGCCCCGTTTCCGCCTCGTAGCTCGAGATGAGTGATCCATTCCCTGCTTCGTCGGGAAAGAGTTCCCGGCGTTGCTGTCGCATCTCAAGAGGAGGCCCTCTCAACAGGAACGGCGAGAGGAACTCCAGGGTCGTGCCACCATTCCAAGAGTCCCCCAGATGTCTCAGTCCATTCCAGAGGAACCTCTTTTCCCTTCACCGGCTCGTCTTTCACGCCAAGGATCGACTCACACCAAGGTGGCACGTGGCACAGCCCTGTGGGAAAGCCTAGTGGGAAAGCCTCGAGGGACAGCCTCGAGGGAAAGCCACAGATCCCTTGATCCACGTGACAGGAAGCGTGACACTACTGCTGCAGCTCGGGAGGAAAGCGCACGTGCATGACCCCACTCGAGACGAGGCCTGACTCCCCTGGGGAGACTCAGAAGCACCCCAAGATCCATGGCAACACTGGAGAGGAATCCTCAGGTTCCGGACCCGACTCCACACAAGGACTGAGGCCCCGGCATGGACTGGAGAGGAGTCCCGAGAGGTCCCCTAGCAACTCGCATGGGGACTGGCCTTTCCTGAGGCCACCAGAGCGGGTCCCTGTGGTCCCCATCGTAACTCGAGAAGACCTGCCGCAACTCGAGAAAATCCAGGAGGTTCTCCCCTCCAGGCGAGATGAGGCCCATTTCCGCTGAGGCGTCTCAAGGCTGATCACACCTCACCTCTGGAACTTCGAAAGGGTCCTTCACACCCTTGGTGCATATCAAGAAGTTCCCCGACATACCCGTCTCCACTCGAGAGGAATCACGAGGGTCCCGCCCACATCCAGAGGAGCCCCGTTTCCGCCTCGTAGCTCGAGATGAGGGATCCTTTCCCTGCTTCGTCGGGAAAGAGTTCCCGGAGTTCCCGTCGCATCTCAAGAGGAGGCCCTCTCAACAGGAACGGCGAGAGGAACTCCAGGGTCGTGCCACCATTCCAAGAGTCCCCCAGATGTCTCAGTCCATTGCAGAGGAAACTCTTTTCCCTTCACCGGCTCGTCTTTCACGCCGAGGATCGACTCACACCAAGGTGGCACGTGGCACAGCCCTGTGGGAAAGCCTCGTGGGAAAGCCTCGAGGGACAGCCTCGAGGGAAAGCCACAGATCCCTTGATCAACGTGACAGGAAGCGTGACACTACTGCTGCAGCTCGTGAGGAAAGCGCACGTGCATGCCCCACCTCGAGACGAGGCCTGACTCCCCTGGGGAGACTCAGAAGCACCCCAAGATCCATGGCAACACTGGAGAGGGATCCTCAGGTTCCGGCCCCGACTCCACACAAGGACTGAGGCCCAGGCATGGACGGGAGAGGAATCCCGAGAGGTCCCCTAGCAACTCGCATGGGGACTGGCCTTTCCTGAGGCCACCAGAGCGGGTCCCTGAGGTCCCCGTCGTAACTCGAGAAGACCTGCCGCAACTCGAGAAAATCCAGGAGGTTCTCCCCTCCAGGCGAGATGAGGCCCATTTCCGCTGAGGCGTCTCGAGGCTGATCACACCTCACCTCTGGAACTTCGAAAGGGTCCTTCACACCCTTGGTGAAAATCAAGAAGTTCCCCGACATACCCGTCTCCACTCGAGAGGAATCACGAGGGTCCCGCCCACATCCAGAGGAGCCCCGTTTCCGCCTCGTAGCTCGAGATGAGGGATCCTTTCCCTGCTTCGTCGGGAAAGAGTTCCCGGCGTTCCCGTCGCATCTCAAGAGGAGGCCCTCTCAACAGGAACGGCGAGAGGAACTCCAGGGTCGTGCCACCATTCCAAGAGTCCCCCAGATGTCTCAGTCCATTCCAGAGGAACCTCTTTTCCCTTCACCGGCTCGTCTTTCACGCCGAGGATCGACTCACACCAAGGTGGCACGTGGCACAGCCCTGTGGGAAAGCCTCGTGGGAAAGCCTCGAGGGACAGCCTCGAGGGAAAGCCACAGATCCCTTGATCCACGTGACAGGAAGCGTGACACTACTGCTGCAGCTCGGGAGGAAAGCGCACGTGCATGCCCCCACTCGAGACGAGCTCTGACTCCCCTGGGGAGACTCAGAAGCACCCTAAGATCCATGGCAACACTGGAGAGGAATCCTCAGGTTCCGGCCCCGACTCCACACAAGGACTGAGGCCCCGGCATGGACGGGAGAGGAATCCCGAGAGGTCCCCTAGCAACTCGCGTGGGGACTGGCCTTTCCTGAGGCCACCAGAGCGGGTCCCTGAGGTCCCCGTCGTAACTCGAGAAGACCTGCCGCAACTCGAGAAAATCCAGGAGGTTCTCCCCTCCAGGCGAGATGAGGCCCATTTCCGCTGAGGCGTCTCGAGGCTGATCACACCTCACCTCTGGAACTTCGAAAGGGTCCTTCACACCCTTGGTGCAAATCAAGAAGTTCCCCGACATACCCGTCTCCACTCGAGAGGAATCACGAGGGTCCCGCCCACATCCAGAGGAGCCCCGTTTCCGCCTCGTAGCTCGAGATGAGGGATCCTTTCCCTGCTTCGTCGGGAAAGAGTTCCCGGCGTTCCCATCGCATCTCAAGAGGAGGCCCTCTCAACAGGAACGGTGAGAGGAACTCCAGGGTCGTGCCACCATTCCAAGAGTCCCCCAGATGTCTCAGTCCATTCCAGAGGAACCTCTTTTCCCTTCACCGGCTCGTCTTTCACGCCGAGGATCGACTCACACCAAGGTGGCACGTGGCACAGCCCTGTGGGAAAGCCTCGTGGGAAAGCCTCGAGGGACAGCCTCGAGGGAAAGCCACAGATCCCTTGATCCACGTGACAGGAAGCGTGACACTACTGCTGCAGCTCGGGAGGAAAGCGCACGTGCATGCCCCCACTCGAGACGAGGCCTGACTCCCCTGGGGAGACTCAGAAGCACCCCAAGATCCATGGCAACACTGGAGAGGAATCCTCAGGTTCCGGCCCCGACTCCACACAAGGACTGAGGCCCCGGCATGGACGGGAGAGGAATCCCGAGAGGTCCCCTAGCAACTCGCATGGGGACTGGCCTTTCCTGAGGCCACTAGAGCGGGGCCCTGAGGTCCCCGTCGTAACTCGAGAAGACCTGCCGGAACTCGAGAAAATCCAGGAGGTTCTCCCCTCCAGGCGAGATGAGGCCCATTTCCGCTGAGGCGTTTAGAGGCTGATCACACCTCACCTCTGGAACTTTGAAAGGGTCCTTCACACCCTTGGTTCAAATCAAGAAGTTCCCCGACTTACCGTCTCCACTCGAGAGGAAACACGAGGGTCCCGCCCACATCCAGAGGAGCCCCGTTTCCGCCTCGTAGCTCGAGATGAGTGATCCATTCCCTGCTTCGTCGGGAAAGAGTTCCCGGCGTTGCTGTCGCATCTCAAGAGGAGGCCCTCTCAACAGGAACGGCGAGAGGAACTCCAGGGTCGTGCCACCATTCCAAGAGTCCCCCAGATGTCTCAGTCCATTCAAGAGGAACCTCTTTCCCTTCACCGGCTCGTCTTTCACGCCTAGGATCGACTCACACCAAGGTGGCACGTGGCACAGCCCTGTGGGAAAGCCTCGTGGGAAAGCCTCGAGGGACAGCCTCGAGGGAAAGCCACAGATCCCTTGATCCACGTGACAGGAAGCGTGACACTACTGCTGCAACTCGGGAGGAAAGCGCACGTGCATGCCCCCACTCGAGACGAGGCCTGACTCCCCTGGGGAGACTCAGAAGCACCCCAAGATCCATGGCAACACTGGAGAGGAATCCTCAGGTTCCGGCCCCGACTCCACACAAGGACTGAGGCCCCGGCATGGACGGGAGAGGAATCCCGAGAGGTCCCCTAGCAACTCGCATGGGGACTGGCCTTTCCTGAGGCCACCAGAGCGGGTCCCTGAGGTCCCCGTCGTAACTCGAGAAGACCTGCCGCAACTCGAGAAAATCCAGGAGGTTCTCCCCTCCAGGCTAGATGAGGCCCATTTCCGCTGAGGCGTCTCGAGGCTGATCACACCTCACCTCTGGAACTTCGAAAGGGTCCTTCACACCCTTGGTGCAAATCAAGAAGTTCCCCGACATACCCGTCTCCACTCGAGAGGAATCACGAGGGTCCCGCCCACATCCAGAGGAGCCCCGTTTCCGCCTCGTAGCTCGAGATGAGGGATCCTTTCCCTGCTTCGTCGGGAAAGAGTTCCCGGAGTTCCCGTCCCATCTCAAGAGGAGGCCCTCTCAACAGGAACGGCGAGAGGAACTCCAGGGTCGTGCCACCATTCCAAGAGTCCCCCAGATGTCTCAGTCCATTGCAGAGGAAACTCTTTTCCCTTCACCGGCTCGTCTTTCACGCCGAGGATCGACTCACACCAAGGTGGCACGTGGCACAGCCCTGTGGGAAAGCCTCGTGGGAAAGCCTCGAGGGACAGCCTCGAGGGAAAGCCACAGATCCCTTGATCCACGTGACAGGAAGCGTGACACTACTGCTGCAGCTCGTGAGGAAAGCGCACGTGCATGCCCCACCTCGAGACGAGGCCTGACTCCCCTGGGGAGACTCAGAAGCACCCCAAGATCCATGGCAACACTGGAGAGGGATCCTCAGGTTCCGGCCCCGACTCCACACAAGGACTGAGGCCCAGGCATGGACGGGAGAGGAATCCCGAGAGGTCCCCTAGCAACTCGCATGGGGACTGGCCTTTCCTGAGGCCACCAGAGCGGGTCCCTGAGGTCCCCGTCGTAACTCGAGAAGACCTGCCGCAACTCGAGAAAATCCAGGAGGTTCTCCCCTCCAGGCGAGATGAGGCCCATTTCCGCTGAGGCGTCTCGAGGCTGATCACACCTCACCTCTGGAACTTCGAAAGGGTCCTTCACACCCTTGGTGAAAATCAAGAAGTTCCCCGACATACCCGTCTCCACTCGAGAGGAATCACGAGGGTCCCGCCCACATCCAGAGGAGCCCCGTTTCCGCCTCGTAGCTCGAGATGAGGGATCCTTTCCCTGCTTCGTCGGGAAAGAGTTCCCGGCGTTCCCGTCGCATCTCAAGAGGAGGCCCTCTCAACAGGAACGGCGAGAGGAACTCCAGGGTCGTGCCACCATTCCAAGAGTCCCCCAGATGTCTCAGTCCATTCCAGAGGAACCTCTTTTCCCTTCACCGGCTCGTCTTTCACGCCGAGGATCGACTCACACCAAGGTGGCACGTGGCACAGCCCTGTGGGAAAGCCTCGTGGGAAAGCCTCGAGGGACAGCCTCGAGGGAAAGCCACAGATCCCTTGATCCACGTGACAGGAAGCGTGACACTACTGCTGCAGCTCGGGAGGAAAGCGCACGTGCATGCCCCCACTCGAGACGAGGCCTGACTCCCCTGGGGAGACTCAGAAGCACCCCAAGATCCATGGCAACACTGGAGAGGAATCCTCAGGTTCCGGCCCCGACTCCACACAAGGACTGAGGCCCCGGCATGGACGGGAGAGGAATCCCGAGAGGTCCCCTAGCAACTCGCGTGGGGACTGGCCTTTCCTGAGGCCACCAGAGCGGGTCCCTGAGGTCCCCGTCGTAACTCGAGAAGACCTTCCGCAACTCGAGAAAATCCAGGAGGTTCTCCCCTCCAGGCGAGATGAGGCCCATTTCCGCTGAGGCGTCTCGAGGCTGATCACACCTCACCTCTGGAACTTCGAAAGGGTCCTTCACACCCTTGGTGCAAATCAAGAAGTTCCCCGACCTAGCCGTCTCCACTCGAGAGGAATCACGAGGGTCCCGCCCACATCCAGAGGAGCCCCGTTTCCGCCTCGGAGCTCGAGATGAGGGATCCTTTCCCTGCTTCGTCGGGAAAGAGTTCCCGGCGTTCCCGTCGCATCTCAAGAGGAGGCCCTCTCAACAGGAACGGCGAGAGGAACTCCAGGGTCGTGCCACCATTCCAAGAGTCCCCCAGATGTCTCAGTCCATTCCAGAGGAACCTCTTTTCCCTTCACCGGCTCGTCTTTCACGCCGAGGATCGACTCACATCAAGGTGGCACGTGGCACAGCCCTGTGGGAAAGCCTCGTGGGAAAGCCTCGAGGGACAGCCTCGAGGGAAAGCCACAGATCCCTTGATCCACGTGACAGGAAGCGTGACACTACTGCTGCAGCTCGGGAGGAAAGCGCACGTGCATGCCCCCACTCGAGACGAGGCCTGACTCCCCTGGGGAGACTCAGAAGCACCCCAAGATCCATGGCAACACTGGAGAGGAATCCTCAGGTTCCGGCCCCGACTCCACACAAGGACTGAGGCCCCGGCATGGACGGGAGAGGAATCCCGAGAGGTCCCCTAGCAACTCGCATGGGGACTGGCCTTTCCTGAGGCCACCAGAGCGGGTCCCTGAGGTCCCCGTCGTAACTCGAGAAGACCTGCTGCAACTCGAGAAAATCCAGGAGGTTCTCCCCTCCAGGCGAGATGAGGCCCATTTCCGCTGAGGCGTCTCGAGGCTGATCACACCTCACCTCTGGAACTTCGAAAGGGTCCTTCACACCCTTGGTGCAAATCAAGAAGTTCCCCGACCTAGCCGTCTCCACTCGAGAGGAATCACGAGGGTCCCGCCCACATCCAGAGGAGCCCCGTTTCCGCCTCGGAGCTCGAGATGAGGGATCCTTTCCCTGCTTCGTCGGGAAAGAGTTCCCGGCGTTCCCGTCGCATCTCAAGAGGAGGCCCTCTCAACAGGAACGGCGAGAGGAACTCCAGGGTCGTGCCACCATTCCAAGAGTCCCCCAGATGTCTCAGTCCATTCCAGAGGAACCTCTTTTCCCTTCACCGGCTCGTCTTTCACGCCGAGGATCGACTCCCACCAAGGTGGCACGTGGCACAGCCCTGTGGGAAAGCCTCGTGGGAAAGCCTCGAGGGACAGCCTCGAGGGAAAGCCACAGATCCCTTGATCCACGTGACAGGAAGCGTGACACTACTGCTGCAGCTCGGGAGGAAAGCGCACGTGCATGCCCCCACTCGAGACGAGGCCTGACTCCCCTGGGGAGACTCAGAAGCACCCCAAGATCCATGGCAACACTGGAGAGGAATCCTCAGGTTCCGGCCCCGACTCCACACAAGGACTGAGGCCCCGGCATGGACGGGAGAGGAATCCCGAGAGGTCCCCTAGCAACTCGCATGGGGACTGGCCTTTCCTGAGGCCACCAGAGCGGGTCCCTGAGGTCCCCGTCGTAACTCGAGAAGACCTGCCGCAACTCGAGAAAATCCAGGAGGTTCTCCCCTCCAGGCGAGATGAGGCCCATTTCCGCTGAGGCGTCTCGAGGCTGATCACACCTCACCTCTGGAACTTCGAAAGGGTCCTTCACACCCTTGGTGCAAATCAAGAAGTTCCCCGACCTAGCCGTCTCCACTCGAGAGGAATCACGAGGGTCCCGCCCACATCCAGAGGAGCCCCGTTTCCGCCTCGGAGCTCGAGATGAGGGATCCTTTCCCTGCTTCGTCGGGAAAGAGTTCCCGGCGTTCCCGTCGCATCTCAAGAGGAGGCCCTCTCAACAGGAACGGCGAGAGGAACTCCAGGGTCGTGCCACCATTCCAAGAGTCCCCCAGATGTCTCAGTCCATTCCAGAGGAACCTCTTTTCCCTTCACCGGCTCGTCTTTCACGCCGAGGATCGACTCACACCAAGGTGGCACGTGGCACAGCCCTGTGGGAAAGCCTCGTGGGAAAGCCTCGAGGGACAGCCTCGAGGGAAAGCCACAGATCCCTTGATCCACGTGACAGGAAGCGTGACACTACTGCTGCAGCTCGGGAGGAAAGCGCACGTGCATGCCCCCACTCGAGACGAGGCCTGACTCCCCTGGGGAGACTCAGAAGCACCCCAAGATCCATGGCAACACTGGAGAGGAATCCTCAGGTTCCGGCCCCGACTCCACACAAGGACTGAGGCCCCGGCATGGACGGGAGAGGAATCCCGAGAGGTCCCCTAGCAACTCGCATGGGGACTGGCCTTTCCTGAGGCCACTAGAGCGGGACCCTGAGGTCCCCGTCGTAACTCGAGAAGACCTGCCGGAACTCGAGAAAATCCAGGAGGTTCTCCCCTCCAGGCGAGATGAGGCCCATTTCCGCTGAGGCGTTTAGAGGCTGATCACACCTCACCTCTGGAACTTTGAAAGGGTCCTTCACACCCTTGGTTCAAATCAAGAAGTTCCCCGACTTACCGTCTCCACTCGAGAGGAAACACGAGGGTCCCGCCCACATCCAGAGGAGCCCCGTTTCCGCCTCGTAGCTCGAGATGAGTGATCCATTCCCTGCTTCGTCGGGAAAGAGTTCCCGGCGTTGCTGTCGCATCTCAAGAGGAGGCCCTCTCAACAGGAACGGCGAGAGGAACTCCAGGGTCGTGCCACCATTCCAAGAGTCCCCCAGATGTCTCAGTCCATTCAAGAGGAACCTCTTTCCCTTCACCGGCTCGTCTTTCACGCCTAGGATCGACTCACACCAAGGTGGCACGTGGCACAGCCCTGTGGGAAAGCCTCGTGGGAAAGCCTCGAGGGACAGCCTCGAGGGAAAGCCACAGATCCCTTGATCCACGTGACAGGAAGCGTGACACTACTGCTGCAACTCGGGAGGAAAGCGCACGTGCATGCCCCCACTCGAGACGAGGCCTGACTCCCCTGGGGAGACTCAGAAGCACCCCAAGATCCATGGCAACACTGGAGAGGAATCCTCAGGTTCCGGCCCCGACTCCACACAAGGACTGAGGCCCCGGCATGGACGGGAGAGGAATCCCGAGAGGTCCCCTAGCAACTCGCATGGGGACTGGCCTTTCCTGAGGCCACCAGAGCGGGTCCCTGAGGTCCCCGTCGTAACTCGAGAAGACCTGCCGCAACTCGAGAAAATCCAGGAGGTTCTCCCCTCCAGGCTAGATGAGGCCCATTTCCGCTGAGGCGTCTCGAGGCTGATCACACCTCACCTCTGGAACTTCGAAAGGGTCCTTCACACCCTTGGTGCAAATCAAGAAGTTCCCCGACATACCCGTCTCCACTCGAGAGGAATCACGAGGGTCCCGCCCACATCCAGAGGAGCCCCGTTTCCGCCTCGTAGCTCGAGATGAGGGATCCTTTCCCTGCTTCGTCGGGAAAGAGTTCCCGGAGTTCCCGTCCCATCTCAAGAGGAGGCCCTCTCAACAGGAACGGCGAGAGGAACTCCAGGGTCGTGCCACCATTCCAAGAGTCCCCCAGATGTCTCAGTCCATTGCAGAGGAAACTCTTTTCCCTTCACCGGCTCGTCTTTCACGCCGAGGATCGACTCACACCAAGGTGGCACGTGGCACAGCCCTGTGGGAAAGCCTCGTGGGAAAGCCTCGAGGGACAGCCTCGAGGGAAAGCCACAGATCCCTTGATCCACGTGACAGGAAGCGTGACACTACTGCTGCAGCTCGTGAGGAAAGCGCACGTGCATGCCCCACCTCGAGACGAGGCCTGACTCCCCTGGGGAGACTCAGAAGCACCCCAAGATCCATGGCAACACTGGAGAGGGATCCTCAGGTTCCGGCCCCGACTCCACACAAGGACTGAGGCCCAGGCATGGACGGGAGAGGAATCCCGAGAGGTCCCCTAGCAACTCGCATGGGGACTGGCCTTTCCTGAGGCCACCAGAGCGGGTCCCTGAGGTCCCCGTCGTAACTCGAGAAGACCTGCCGCAACTCGAGAAAATCCAGGAGGTTCTCCCCTCCAGGCGAGATGAGGCCCATTTCCGCTGAGGCGTCTCGAGGCTGATCACACCTCACCTCTGGAACTTCGAAAGGGTCCTTCACACCCTTGGTGAAAATCAAGAAGTTCCCCGACATACCCGTCTCCACTCGAGAGGAATCACGAGGGTCCCGCCCACATCCAGAGGAGCCCCGTTTCCGCCTCGTAGCTCGAGATGAGGGATCCTTTCCCTGCTTCGTCGGGAAAGAGTTCCCGGCGTTCCCGTCGCATCTCAAGAGGAGGCCCTCTCAACAGGAACGGCGAGAGGAACTCCAGGGTCGTGCCACCATTCCAAGAGTCCCCCAGATGTCTCAGTCCATTCCAGAGGAACCTCTTTTCCCTTCACCGGCTCGTCTTTCACGCCGAGGATCGACTCACACCAAGGTGGCACGTGGCACAGCCCTGTGGGAAAGCCTCGTGGGAAAGCCTCGAGGGACAGCCTCGAGGGAAAGCCACAGATCCCTTGATCCACGTGACAGGAAGCGTGACACTACTGCTGCAGCTCGGGAGGAAAGCGCACGTGCATGCCCCCACTCGAGACGAGCTCTGACTCCCCTGGGGAGACTCAGAAGCACCCCAAGATCCATGGCAACACTGGAGAGGAATCCTCAGGTTCCGGCCCCGACTCCACACAAGGACTGAGGCCCCGGCATGGACGGGAGAGGAATCCCGAGAGGTCCCCTAGCAACTCGCATGGGGACTGGCCTTTCCTGAGGCCACCAGAGCGGGTCCCTGAGGTCCCCGTCGTAACTCGAGAAGACCTGCTGCAACTCGAGAAAATCCAGGAGGTTCTCCCCTCCAGGCGAGATGAGGCCCATTTCCGCTGAGGCGTCTCGAGGCTGATCACACCTCACCTCTGGAACTTCGAAAGGGTCCTTCACACCCTTGGTGCAAATCAAGAAGTTCCCCGACCTAGCCGTCTCCACTCGAGAGGAATCACGAGGGTCCCGCCCACATCCAGAGGAGCCCCGTTTCCGCCTCGTAGCTCGAGATGAGGGATCCTTTCCCTGCTTCGTCGGGAAAGAGTTCCCGGCGTTCCCGTCGCATCTCAAGAGGAGGCCCTCTCAACAGGAACGGCGAGAGGAACTCCAGGGTCGTGCCACCATTCCAAGAGTCCCCCAGATGTCTCAGTCCATTCCAGAGGAACCTCTTTTCCCTTCACCGGCTCGTCTTTCACGCCGAGGATCGACTCCCACCAAGGTGGCACGTGGCACAGCCCTGTGGGAAAGCCTCGTGGGAAAGCCTCGAGGGACAGCCTCGAGGGAAAGCCACAGATCCCTTGATCCACGTGACAGGAAGCGTGACACTACTGCTGCAGCTCGGGAGGAAAGCGCACGTGCATGCCCCCACTCGAGACGAGGCCTGACTCCCCTGGGGAGACTCAGAAGCACCCCAAGATCCATGGCAACACTGGAGAGGAATCCTCAGGTTCCGGCCCCGACTCCACACAAGGACTGAGGCCCCGGCATGGACGGGAGAGGAATCCCGAGAGGTCCCCTAGCAACTCGCATGGGGACTGGCCTTTCCTGAGGCCACCAGAGCGGGTCCCTGAGGTCCCCGTCGTAACTCGAGAAGACCTGCCGCAACTCGAGAAAATCCAGGAGGTTCTCCCCTCCAGGCGAGATGAGGCCCATTTCCGCTGAGGCGTCTCGAGGCTGATCACACCTCACCTCTGGAACTTCGAAAGGGTCCTTCACACCCTTGGTGCAAATCAAGAAGTTCCCCGACCTAGCCGTCTCCACTCGAGAGGAATCACGAGGGTCCCGCCCACATCCAGAGGAGCCCCGTTTCCGCCTCGGAGCTCGAGATGAGGGATCCTTTCCCTGCTTCGTCGGGAAAGAGTTCCCGGCGTTCCCGTCGCATCTCAAGTGGAGGCCCTCTCAACAGGAACGGCGAGAGGAACTCCAGGGTCGTGCCACCATTCCAAGAGTCCCCCAGATGTCTCAGTCCATTCCAGAGGAACCTCTTTTCCCTTCACCGGCTCGTCTTTCACGCCGAGGATCGACTCACACCAAGGTGGCACGTGGCACAGCCCTGTGGGAAAGCCTCGTGGGAAAGCCTCGAGGGACAGCCTCGAGGGAAAGCCACAGATCCCTTGATCCACGTGACAGGAAGCGTGACACTACTGCTGCAGCTCGGGAGGAAAGCGCACGTGCATGCCCCCACTCGAGACGAGGCCTGACTCCCCTGGGGAGACTCAGAAGCACCCCAAGATCCATGGCAACACTGGAGAGGAATCCTCAGGTTCCGGCCCCGACTCCACACAAGGACTGAGGCCCCGGCATGGACGGGAGAGGAATCCCGAGAGGTCCCCTAGCAACTCGCATGGGGACTGGCCTTTCCTGAGGCCACCAGAGCGGGTCCCTGAGGTCCCCGTCGTAACTCGAGAAGACCTGCCGCAACTCGAGAAAATCCAGGAGGTTCTCCCCTCCAGGCGAGATGAGGCCCATTTCCGCTGAGGCGTCTCGAGGCTGATCACACCTCACCTCTGGAACTTCGAAAGGGTCCTTCACACCCTTGGTGCAAATCAAGAAGTTCCCCGACCTAGCCGTCTCCACTCGAGAGGAATCACGAGGGTCCCGCCCACATCCAGAGGAGCCCCGTTTCCGCCTCGGAGCTCGAGATGAGGGATCCTTTCCCTGCTTCGTCGGGAAAGAGTTCCCGGCGTTCCCGTCGCATCTCAAGAGGAGGCCCTCTCAACAGGAACGGCGAGAGGAACTCCAGGGTCGTGCCACCATTCCAAGAGTCCCCCAGATGTCTCAGTCCATTCCAGAGGAACCTCTTTTCCCTTCACCGGCTCGTCTTTCACGCCGAGGATCGACTCACACCAAGGTGGCACGTGGCACAGCCCTGTGGGAAAGCCTCGTGGGAAAGCCTCGAGGGACAGCCTCTTGGGAAAGCCACAGATCCCTTGATCCACGTGACAGGAAGCGTGACACTACTGATGCAGCTCGGGAGGAAAGCGCACGTGCATGCCCCCACTCGAGACGAGGCCTGACTCCCCTGGGGAGACTCAGAAGCACCCCAAGATCCATGGCAACACTGGAGAGGAATCCTCAGGTTCCGGCCCCGACTCCACACAAGGACTGAGGCCCCGGCATGGACGGGAGAGGAATCCCGAGAGGTCCCCTAGCAACTCGCATGGGGACTGGCCTTTCCTGAGGCCACCAGAGCGGGTCCCTGAGGTCCCCGTCGTAACTCGAGAAGACCTGCCGCAACTCGAGAAAATCCAGGAGGTTCTCCCCTCCAGGCGAGATGAGGCCCATTTCCGCTGAGGCGTCTCGAGGCTGATCACACCTCACCTCTGGAACTTCGAAAGGGTCCTTCACACCCTTGGTGCAAATCAAGAAGTTCCCCGACCTAGCCGTCTCCACTCGAGAGGAATCACGAGGGTCCAGCCCACATCCAGAGGAGCCCCGTTTCCGCCTCGTAGCTCGAGATGAGGGATCCTTTCCCTGCTTCGTCGGGAAAGAGTTCCCGGCGTTCCCGTCGCATCTCAAGAGGAGGCCCTCTCAACAGGAACGGCGAGAGGAACTCCAGGGTCGTGCCACCATTCCAAGAGTCCCCCAGATGTCTCAGTCCATTCCAGAGGAACCTCTTTTCCCTTCACCGGCTCGTCTTTCACGCCGAGGATCGACTCCCACCAAGGTGGCACGTGGCACAGCCCTGTGGGAAAGCCTCGTGGGAAAGCCTCGAGGGACAGCCTCGAGGGAAAGCCACAGATCCCTTGATCCACGTGACAGGAAGCGTGACACTACTGCTGCAGCTCGGGAGGAAAGCGCACGTGCATGCCCCCACTCGAGACGAGGCCTGACTCCCCTGGGGAGACTCAGAAGCACCCCAAGATCCATGGCAACACTGGAGAGGAATCCTCAGGTTCCGGCCCCGACTCCACACAAGGACTGAGGCCCCGGCATGGACGGGAGAGGAATCCCGAGAGGTCCCCTAGCAACTCGCATGGGGACTGGCCTTTCCTGAGGCCACCAGAGCGGGTCCCTGAGGTCCCCGTCGTAACTCGAGAAGACCTGCCGCAACTCGAGAAAATCCAGGAGGTTCTCCCCTCCAGGCGAGATGAGGCCCATTTCCGCTGTGGCGTCTCGAGGCTGATCACACCTCACCTCTGGAACTTCGAAAGGGTCCTTCACACCCTTGGTGCAAATCAAGAAGTTCCCCGACCTAGCCGTCTCCACTCGAGAGGAATCACGAGGGTCCCGCCCACATCGAGAGGAGCCCCGTTTCCGCCTCGGAGCTCGAGATGAGGGATCCTTTCCCTGCTTCGTCGGGAAAGAGTTCCCGGCGTTCCCGTCGCATCTCAAGAGGAGGCCCTCTCAACAGGAACGGCGAGAGGAACTCCAGGGTCGTGCCACCATTCCAAGAGTCCCCCAGATGTCTCAGTCCATTCCAGAGGAACCTCTTTTCCCTTCACCGGCTCGTCTTTCACGCCGAGGATCGACTCCCACCAAGGTGGCACGTGGCACAGCCCTGTGGGAAAGCCTCGTGGGAAAGCCTCGAGGGACAGCCTCGAGGGAAAGCCACAGATCCCTTGATCCACGTGACAGGAAGCGTGACACTACTGCTGCAGCTCGGGAGGAAAGCGCACGTGCATGCCCCCACTCGAGACGAGGCCTGACTCCCCTGGGGAGACTCAGAAGCACCCCAAGATCCATGGCAACACTGGAGAGGAATCCTCAGGTTCCGGCCCCGACTCCACACAAGGACTGAGGCCCCGGCATGGACGGGAGAGGAATCCCGAGAGGTCCCCTAGCAACTCGCATGGGGACTGGCCTTTCCTGAGGCCACCAGAGCGGGTCCCTGAGGTCCCCGTCGTAACTCGAGAAGACCTGCCGCAACTCGAGAAAATCCAGGAGGTTCTCCCCTCCAGGCGAGATGAGGCCCATTTCCGCTGAGGCGTCTCGAGGCTGATCACACCTCACCTCTGGAACTTCGAAAGGGTCCTTCACACCCTTGGTGCAAATCAAGAAGTTCCCCGACCTAGCCGTCTCCACTCGAGAGGAATCACGAGGGTCCCGCCCACATCCAGAGGAGCCCCGTTTCCGCCTCGGAGCTCGAGATGAGGGATCCTTTCCCTGCTTCGTCGGGAAAGAGTTCCCGGCGTTCCCGTCGCATCTCAAGAGGAGGCCCTCTCAACAGGAACGGCGAGAGGAACTCCAGGGTCGTGCCACCATTCCAAGAGTCCCCCAGATGTCTCAGTCCATTCCAGAGGAACCTCTTTTCCCTTCACCGGCTCGTCTTTCACGCCGAGGATCGACTCACACCAAGGTGGCACGTGGCACAGCCCTGTGGGAAAGCCTCGTGGGAAAGCCTCGAGGGACAGCCTCGAGGGAAAGCCACAGATCCCTTGATCCACGTGACAGGAAGCGTGACACTACTGCTGCAGCTCGGGAGGAAAGCGCACGTGCATGCCCCCACTCGAGACGAGGCCTGACTCCCCTGGGGAGACTCAGAAGCACCCCAAGATCCATGGCAACACTGGAGAGGAATCCTCAGGTTCCGGCCCCGACTCCACACAAGGACTGAGGCCCCGGCATGGACGGGAGAGGAATCCCGAGAGGTCCCCTAGCAACTCGCATGGGGACTGGCCTTTCCTGAGGCCACCAGAGCGGGTCCCTGAGGTCCCCGTCGTAACTCGAGAAGACCTGCCGCAACTCGAGAAAATCCAGGAGGTTCTCCCCTCCAGGCGAGATGAGGCCCATTTCCGCTGAGGCGTCTCGAGGCTGATCACACCTCACCTCTGGAACTTCGAAAGGGTCCTTCACACCCTTGGTGCAAATCAAGAAGTTCCCCGACCTAGCCGTCTCCACTCGAGAGGAATCACGAGGGTCCCGCCCACATCCAGAGGAGCCCCGTTTCCGCCTCGGAGCTCGAGATGAGGGATCCTTTCCCTGCTTCGTCGGGAAAGAGTTCCCGGCGTTCCCGTCGCATCTCAAGAGGAGGCCCTCTCAACAGGAACGGCGAGAGGAACTCCAGGGTCGTGCCACCATTCCAAGAGTCCCCCAGATGTCTCAGTCCATTCCAGAGGAACCTCTTTTCCCTTCACCGGCTCGTCTTTCACGCCGAGGATCGACTCCCACCAAGGTGGCACGTGGCACAGCCCTGTGGGAAAGCCTCGTGGGAAAGCCTCGAGGGACAGCCTCGAGGGAAAGCCACAGATCCCTTGATCCACGTGACAGGAAGCGTGACACTACTGCTGCAGCTCGGGAGGAAAGCGCACGTGCATGCCCCCACTCGAGACGAGGCCTGACTCCCCTGGGGAGACTCAGAAGCACCCCAAGATCCATGGCAACACTGGAGAGGAATCCTCAGGTTCCGGCCCCGACTCCACACAAGGACTGAGGCCCCGGCATGGACGGGAGAGGAATCCCGAGAGGTCCCCTAGCAACTCGCATGGGGACTGGCCTTTCCTGAGGCCACCAGAGCGGGTCCCTGAGGTCCCCGTCGTAACTCGAGAAGACCTGCCGCAACTCGAGAAAATCCAGGAGGTTCTCCCCTCCAGGCGAGATGAGGCCCATTTCCGCTGAGGCGTCTCGAGGCTGATCACACCTCACCTCTGGAACTTCGAAAGGGTCCTTCACACCCTTGGTGCAAATCAAGAAGTTCCCCGACCTAGCCGTCTCCACTCGAGAGGAATCACGAGGGTCCCGCCCACATCGAGAGGAGCCCCGTTTCCGCCTCGTAGCTCGAGATGAGGGATCCTTTCCCTGCTTCGTCGGGAAAGAGTTCCCGGCGTTCCCGTCGCATCTCAAGAGGAGGCCCTCTCAACAGGAACGGCGAGAGGAACTCCAGGGTCGTGCCACCATTCCAAGAGTCCCCCAGATGTCTCAGTCCATTCCAGAGGAACCTCTTTTCCCTTCACCGGCTCGTCTTTCACGCCGAGGATCGACTCCCACCAAGGTGGCACGTGGCACAGCCCTGTGGGAAAGCCTCGTGGGAAAGCCTCGAGGGACAGCCTCGAGGGAAAGCCACAGATCCCTTGATCCACGTGACAGGAAGCGTGACACTACTGCTGCAGCTCGGGAGGAAAGCGCACGTGCATGCCCCCACTCGAGACGAGGCCTGACTCCCCTGGGGAGACTCAGAAGCACCCCAAGATCCATGGCAACACTGGAGAGGAATCCTCAGGTTCCGGCCCCGACTCCACACAAGGACTGAGGCCCCGGCATGGACGGGAGAGGAATCCCGAGAGGTCCCCTAGCAACTCGCATGGGGACTGGCCTTTCCTGAGGCCACCAGAGCGGGTCCCTGAGGTCCCCGTCGTAACTCGAGAAGACCTGCCGCAACTCGAGAAAATCCAGGAGGTTCTCCCCTCCAGGCGAGATGAGGCCCATTTCCGCTGAGGCGTCTCGAGGCTGATCACACCTCACCTCTGGAACTTCGAAAGGGTCCTTCACACCCTTGGTGCAAATCAAGAAGTTCCCCGACCTAGCCGTCTCCACTCGAGAGGAATCACGAGGGTCCCGCCCACATCCAGAGGAGCCCCGTTTCCGCCTCGGAGCTCGAGATGAGGGATCCTTTCCCTGCTTCGTCGGGAAAGAGTTCCCGGCGTTCCCGTCGCATCTCAAGAGGAGGCCCTCTCAACAGGAACGGCGAGAGGAACTCCAGGGTCGTGCCACCATTCCAAGAGTCCCCCAGATGTCTCAGTCCATTCCAGAGGAACCTCTTTTCCCTTCACCGGCTCGTCTTTCACGCCGAGGATCGACTCACATCAAGGTGGCACGTGGCACAGCCCTGTGGGAAAGCCTCGTGGGAAAGCCTCGAGGGACAGCCTCGAGGGAAAGCCACAGATCCCTTGATCCACGTGACAGGAAGCGTGACACTACTGCTGCAGCTCGGGAGGAAAGCGCACGTGCATGCCCCCACTCGAGACGAGGCCTGACTCCCCTGGGGAGACTCAGAAGCACCCCAAGATCCATGGCAACACTGGAGAGGAATCCTCAGGTTCCGGCCCCGACTCCACACAAGGACTGAGGCCCCGGCATGGACGGGAGAGGAATCCCGAGAGGTCCCCTAGCAACTCGCATGGGGACTGGCCTTTCCTGAGGCCACCAGAGCGGGTCCCTGAGGTCCCCGTCGTAACTCGAGAAGACCTGCCGCAACTCGAGAAAATCCAGGAGGTTCTCCCCTCCAGGCGAGATGAGGCCCATTTCCGCTGAGGCGTCTCGAGGCTGATCACACCTCACCTCTGGAACTTCGAAAGGGTCCTTCACACCCTTGGTGCAAATCAAGAAGTTCCCCGACCTAGCCGTCTCCACTCGAGAGGAATCACGAGGGTCCCGCCCACATCCAGAGGAGCCCCGTTTCCGCCTCGTAGCTCGAGATGAGGGATCCTTTCCCTGCTTCGTCGGGAAAGAGTTCCCGGCGTTCCCGTCGCATCTCAAGAGGAGGCCCTCTCAACAGGAACGGCGAGAGGAACTCCAGGGTCGTGCCACCATTCCAAGAGTCCCCCAGATGTCTCAGTCCATTCCAGAGGAACCTCTTTTCCCTTCACCGGCTCGTCTTTCACGCCGAGGATCGACTCCCACCAAGGTGGCACGTGGCACAGCCCTGTGGGAAAGCCTCGTGGGAAAGCCTCGAGGGACAGCCTCGAGGGAAAGCCACAGATCCCTTGATCCACGTGACAGGAAGCGTGACACTACTGCTGCAGCTCGGGAGGAAAGCGCACGTGCATGCCCCCACTCGAGACGAGGCCTGACTCCCCTGGGGAGACTCAGAAGCACCCCAAGATCCATGGCAACACTGGAGAGGAATCCTCAGGTTCCGGCCCCGACTCCACACAAGGACTGAGGCCCCGGCATGGACGGGAGAGGAATCCCGAGAGGTCCCCTAGCAACTCGCATGGGGACTGGCCTTTCCTGAGGCCACCAGAGCGGGTCCCTGAGGTCCCCGTCGTAACTCGAGAAGACCTGCCGCAACTCGAGAAAATCCAGGAGGTTCTCCCCTCCAGGCGAGATGAGGCCCATTTCCGCTGAGGCGTCTCGAGGCTGATCACACCTCACCTCTGGAACTTCGAAAGGGTCCTTCACACCCTTGGTGCAAATCAAGAAGTTCCCCGACCTAGCCGTCTCCACTCGAGAGGAATCACGAGGGTCCCGCCCACATCCAGAGGAGCCCCGTTTCCGCCTCGTAGCTCGAGATGAGGGATCCTTTCCCTGCTTCGTCGGGAAAGAGTTCCCGGCGTTCCCGTCGCATCTCAAGAGGAGGCCCTCTCAACAGGAACGGCGAGAGGAACTCCAGGGTCGTGCCACCATTCCAAGAATCCCCCAGATGTCTCAGTCCATTCCAGAGGAACCTCTTTTCCCTTCACCGGCTCGTCTTTCACGCCGAGGATCGACTCCCACCAAGGTGGCACGTGGCACAGCCCTGTGGGAAAGCCTCGTGGGAAAGCCTCGAGGGACAGCCTCGAGGGAAAGCCACAGATCCCTTGATCCACGTGACAGGAAGCGTGACACTACTGCTGCAGCTCGGGAGGAAAGCGCACGTGCATGCCCCCACTCGAGACGAGGCCTGACTCCCCTGGGGAGACTCAGAAGCACCCCAAGATCCATGGCAACACTGGAGAGGAATCCTCAGGTTCCGGCCCCGACTCCACACAAGGACTGAGGCCCCGGCATGGACGGGAGAGGAATCCCGAGAGGTCCCCTAGCAACTCGCATGGGGACTGGCCTTTCCTGAGGCCACCAGAGCGGGTCCCTGAGGTCCCCGTCGTAACGCGAGAAGACCTGCCGCAACTCGAGAAAATCCAGGAGGTTCTCCCCTCCAGGCGAGATGAGGCCCATTTCCGCTGAGGCGTCTCGAGGCTGATCACACCTCACCTCTGGAACTTCGAAAGGGTCCTTCACACCCTTGGTGCAAATCAAGAAGTTCCCCGACCTAGCCGTCTCCACTCGAGAGGAATCACGAGGGTCCCGCCCACATCGAGAGGAGCCCCGTTTCCGCCTCGTAGCTCGAGATGAGGGATCCTTTCCCTGCTTCGTCGGGAAAGAGTTCCCGGCGTTCCCGTCGCATCTCAAGAGGAGGCCCTCTCAACAGGAACGGCGAGAGGAACTCCAGGGTCGTGCCACCATTCCAAGAGTCCCCCAGATGTCTCAGTCCATTCCAGAGGAACCTCTTTTCCCTTCACCGGCTCGTCTTTCACGCCGAGGATCGACTCCCACCAAGGTGGCACGTGGCACAGCCCTGTGGGAAAGCCTCGTGGGAAAGCCTCGAGGGACAGCCTCGAGGGAAAGCCACAGATCCCTTGATCCACGTGACAGGAAGCGTGACACTACTGCTGCAGCTCGGGAGGAAAGCGCACGTGCATGCCCCCACTCGAGACGAGGCCTGACTCCCCTGGGGAGACTCAGAAGCACCCCAAGATCCATGGCAACACTGGAGAGGAATCCTCAGGTTCCGGCCCCGACTCCACACAAGGACTGAGGCCCCGGCATGGACGGGAGAGGAATCCCGAGAGGTCCCCTAGCAACTCGCATGGGGACTGGCCTTTCCTGAGGCCACCAGAGCGGGTCCCTGAGGTCCCCGTCGTAACTCGAGAAGACCTGCCGCAACTCGAGAAAATCCAGGAGGTTCTCCCCTTCAGGCGAGATGAGGCCCATTTCCGCTGAGGCGTCTCGAGGCTGATCACACCTCACCTCCGGAACTTCGAAAGGGTCCTTCACACCCTTGGTGCAAATCAAGAAGTTCCCCGACCTAGCCGTCTCCACTCGAGAGGAATCACGAGGGTCCCGCCCACATCCAGAGGAGCCCCGTTTCCTCCTCGTAGCTCGAGATGAGGGATCCTTTCCCTGCTTCGTCGGGAAAGAGTTCCCGGCGTTCCCGTCGCATCTCAAGAGGAGGCCCTCTCAACAGGAACGGCGAGAGGAACTCCAGGGTCGTGCCACCATTCCAAGAGTCCCCCAGATGTCTCAGTCCATTCCAGAGGAACCTCTTTTCCCTTCACCGGCTCGTCTTTCACGCCGAGGATCGACTCACACCAAGGTGGCACGTGGCACAGCCCTGTGGGAAAGCCTCGTGGGAAAGCCTCGAGGGACAGCCTCTTGGGAAAGCCACAGATCCCTTGATCCACGTGACAGGAAGCGTGACACTACTGCTGCAGCTCGGGAGGAAAGCGCACGTGCATGCCCCCACTCGAGACGAGGCCTGACTCCCCTGGGGAGACTCAGAAGCACCCCAAGATCCATGGCAACACTGGAGAGGAATCCTCAGGTTCCGGCCCCGACTCCACACAAGGACTGAGGCCCCGGCATGGACGGGAGAGGAATCCCGAGAGGTCCCCTAGCAACTCGCATGGGGACTGGCCTTTCCTGAGGCCACCAGAGCGGGTCCCTGAGGTCCCCGTCGTAACTCGAGAAGACCTGCCGCAACTCGAGAAAATCCAGGAGGTTCTCCCCTCCAGGCGAGATGAGGCCCATTTCCGCTGAGGCGTCTCGAGGCTGATCACACCTCACCTCTGGAACTTCGAAAGGGTCCTTCACACCCTTGGTGCAAATCAAGAAGTTCCCCGACCTAGCCGTCTCCACTCGAGAGGAATCACGAGGGTCCAGCCCACATCCAGAGGAGCCCCGTTTCCGCCTCGTAGCTCGAGATGAGGGATCCTTTCCCTGCTTCGTCGGGAAAGAGTTCCCGGCGTTCCCGTCGCATCTCAAGAGGAGGCCCTCTCAACAGGAACGGCGAGAGGAACTCCAGGGTCGTGCCACCATTCCAAGAGTCCCCCAGATGTCTCAGTCCATTCCAGAGGAACCTCTTTTCCCTTCACCGGCTCGTCTTTCACGCCGAGGATCGACTCCCACCAAGGTGGCACGTGGCACAGCCCTGTGGGAAAGCCTCGTGGGAAAGCCTCGAGGGACAGCCTCGAGGGAAAGCCACAGATCCCTTGATCCACGTGACAGGAAGCGTGACACTACTGCTGCAGCTCGGGAGGAAAGCGCACGTGCATGCCCCCACTCGAGACGAGGCCTGACTCCCCTGGGGAGACTCAGAAGCACCCCAAGATCCATGGCAACACTGGAGAGGAATCCTCAGGTTCCGGCCCCGACTCCACACAAGGACTGAGGCCCCGGCATGGACGGGAGAGGAATCCCGAGAGGTCCCCTAGCAACTCGCATGGGGACTGGCCTTTCCTGAGGCCACCAGAGCGGGTCCCTGAGGTCCCCGTCGTAACTCGAGGAGACTGGCCGCAACTCGAGAAAATCCAGGAGGTTCTCCCCTCCAGGCGAGATGAGGCCCATTTCCGCTGAGGCGTCTCGAGGCTGATCACACCTCACCTCTGGAACTTCGAAAGGGTCCTTCACACCCTTGGTGCAAATCAAGAAGTTCCCCGACCTAGCCGTCTCCACTCGAGAGGAATCACGAGGGTCCCGCCCACATCGAGAGGAGCCCCGTTTCCGCCTCGTAGCTCGAGATGAGGGATCCTTTCCCTGCTTCGTCGGGAAAGAGTTCCCGGCGTTCCCGTCGCATCTCAAGAGGAGGCCCTCTCAACAGGAACGGCGAGAGGAACTCCAGGGTCGTGCCACCATTCCAAGAGTCCCCCAGATGTCTCAGTCCATTCCAGAGGAACCTCTTTTCCCTTCACCGGCTCGTCTTTCACGCCGAGGATCGACTCCCACCAAGGTGGCACGTGGCACAGCCCTGTGGGAAAGCCTCGTGGGAAAGCCTCGAGGGACAGCCTCGAGGGAAAGCCACAGATCCCTTGATCCACGTGACAGGAAGCGTGACACTACTGCTGCAGCTCGGGAGGAAAGCGCACGTGCATGCCCCCACTCGAGACGAGGCCTGACTCCCCTGGGGAGACTCAGAAGCACCCCAAGATCCATGGCAACACTGGAGAGGAATCCTCAGGTTCCGGCCCCGACTCCACACAAGGACTGAGGCCCCGGCATGGACGGGAGAGGAATCCCGAGAGGTCCCCTAGCAACTCGCATGGGGACTGGCCTTTCCTGAGGCCACCAGAGCGGGTCCCTGAGGTCCCCGTCGTAACTCGAGAAGACCTGCCGCAACTCGAGAAAATCCAGGAGGTTCTCCCCTCCAGGCGAGATGAGGCCCATTTCCGCTGAGGCGTCTCGAGGCTGATCACACCTCACCTCTGGAACTTCGAAAGGGTCCTTCACACCCTTGGTGCAAATCAAGAAGTTCCCCGACCTAGCCGTCTCCACTCGAGAGGAATCACGAGGGTCCCGCCCACATCCAGAGGAGCCCCGTTTCCGCCTCGGAGCTCGAGATGAGGGATCCTTTCCCTGCTTCGTCGGGAAAGAGTTCCCGGCGTTCCCGTCGCATCTCAAGAGGAGGCCCTCTCAACAGGAACGGCGAGAGGAACTCCAGGGTCGTGCCACCATTCCAAGAGTCCCCCAGATGTCTCAGTCCATTCCAGAGGAACCTCTTTTCCCTTCACCGGCTCGTCTTTCACGCCGAGGATCGACTCACATCAAGGTGGCACGTGGCACAGCCCTGTGGGAAAGCCTCGTGGGAAAGCCTCGAGGGACAGCCTCGAGGGAAAGCCACAGATCCCTTGATCCACGTGACAGGAAGCGTGACACTACTGCTGCAGCTCGGGAGGAAAGCGCACGTGCATGCCCCCACTCGAGACGAGGCCTGACTCCCCTGGGGAGACTCAGAAGCACCCCAAGATCCATGGCAACACTGGAGAGGAATCCTCAGGTTCCGGCCCCGACTCCACACAAGGACTGAGGCCCCGGCATGGACGGGAGAGGAATCCCGAGAGGTCCCCTAGCAACTCGCATGGGGACTGGCCTTTCCTGAGGCCACCAGAGCGGGTCCCTGAGGTCCCCGTCGTAACTCGAGAAGACCTGCCGCAACTCGAGAAAATCCAGGAGGTTCTCCCCTCCAGGCGAGATGAGGCCCATTTCCGCTGAGGCGTCTCGAGGCTGATCACACCTCACCTCTGGAACTTCGAAAGGGTCCTTCACACCCTTGGTGCAAATCAAGAAGTTCCCCGACCTAGCCGTCTCCACTCGAGAGGAATCACGAGGGTCCCGCCCACATCCAGAGGAGCCCCGTTTCCGCCTCGTAGCTCGAGATGAGGGATCCTTTCCCTGCTTCGTCGGGAAAGAGTTCCCGGCGTTCCCGTCGCATCTCAAGAGGAGGCCCTCTCAACAGGAACGGCGAGAGGAACTCCAGGGTCGTGCCACCATTCCAAGAGTCCCCCAGATGTCTCAGTCCATTCCAGAGGAACCTCTTTTCCCTTCACCGGCTCGTCTTTCACGCCGAGGATCGACTCCCACCAAGGTGGCACGTGGCACAGCCCTGTGGGAAAGCCTCGTGGGAAAGCCTCGAGGGACAGCCTCGAGGGAAAGCCACAGATCCCTTGATCCACGTGACAGGAAGCGTGACACTACTGCTGCAGCTCGGGAGGAAAGCGCACGTGCATGCCCCCACTCGAGACGAGGCCTGACTCCCCTGGGGAGACTCAGAAGCACCCCAAGATCCATGGCAACACTGGAGAGGAATCCTCAGGTTCCGGCCCCGACTCCACACAAGGACTGAGGCCCCGGCATGGACGGGAGAGGAATCCCGAGAGGTCCCCTAGCAACTCGCATGGGGACTGGCCTTTCCTGAGGCCACCAGAGCGGGTCCCTGAGGTCCCCGTCGTAACTCGAGAAGACCTGCCGCAACTCGAGAAAATCCAGGAGGTTCTCCCCTCCAGGCGAGATGAGGCCCATTTCCGCTGAGGCGTCTCGAGGCTGATCACACCTCACCTCTGGAACTTCGAAAGGGTCCTTCACACCCTTGGTGCAAATCAAGAAGTTCCCCGACCTAGCCGTCTCCACTCGAGAGGAATCACGAGGGTCCCGCCCACATCCAGAGGAGCCCCGTTTCCGCCTCGTAGCTCGAGATGAGGGATCCTTTCCCTGCTTCGTCGGGAAAGAGTTCCCGGCGTTCCCGTCGCATCTCAAGAGGAGGCCCTCTCAACAGGAACGGCGAGAGGAACTCCAGGGTCGTGCCACCATTCCAAGAGTCCCCCAGATGTCTCAGTCCATTCCAGAGGAACCTCTTTTCCCTTCACCGGCTCGTCTTTCACGCCGAGGATCGACTCCCACCAAGGTGGCACGTGGCACAGCCCTGTGGGAAAGCCTCGTGGGAAAGCCTCGAGGGACAGCCTCGAGGGAAAGCCACAGATCCCTTGATCCACGTGACAGGAAGCGTGACACTACTGCTGCAGCTCGGGAGGAAAGCGCACGTGCATGCCCCCACTCGAGACGAGGCCTGACTCCCCTGGGGAGACTCAGAAGCACCCCAAGATCCATGGCAACACTGGAGAGGAATCCTCAGGTTCCGGCCCCGACTCCACACAAGGACTGAGGCCCCGGCATGGACGGGAGAGGAATCCCGAGAGGTCCCCTAGCAACTCGCATGGGGACTGGCCTTTCCTGAGGCCACCAGAGCGGGTCCCTGAGGTCCCCGTCGTAACGCGAGAAGACCTGCCGCAACTCGAGAAAATCCAGGAGGTTCTCCCCTCCAGGCGAGATGAGGCCCATTTCCGCTGAGGCGTCTCGAGGCTGATCACACCTCACCTCTGGAACTTCGAAAGGGTCCTTCACACCCTTGGTGCAAATCAAGAAGTTCCCCGACCTAGCCGTCTCCACTCGAGAGGAATCACGAGGGTCCCGCCCACATCGAGAGGAGCCCCGTTTCCGCCTCGTAGCTCGAGATGAGGGATCCTTTCCCTGCTTCGTCGGGAAAGAGTTCCCGGCGTTCCCGTCGCATCTCAAGAGGAGGCCCTCTCAACAGGAACGGCGAGAGGAACTCCAGGGTCGTGCCACCATTCCAAGAGTCCCCCAGATGTCTCAGTCCATTCCAGAGGAACCTCTTTTCCCTTCACCGGCTCGTCTTTCACGCCGAGGATCGACTCCCACCAAGGTGGCACGTGGCACAGCCCTGTGGGAAAGCCTCGTGGGAAAGCCTCGAGGGACAGCCTCGAGGGAAAGCCACAGATCCCTTGATCCACGTGACAGGAAGCGTGACACTACTGCTGCAGCTCGGGAGGAAAGCGCACGTGCATGCCCCCACTCGAGACGAGGCCTGACTCCCCTGGGGAGACTCAGAAGCACCCCAAGATCCATGGCAACACTGGAGAGGAATCCTCAGGTTCCGGCCCCGACTCCACACAAGGACTGAGGCCCCGGCATGGACGGGAGAGGAATCCCGAGAGGTCCCCTAGCAACTCGCATGGGGACTGGCCTTTCCTGAGGCCACCAGAGCGGGTCCCTGAGGTCCCCGTCGTAACTCGAGAAGACCGGCCGCAACTCGAGAAAATCCAGGAGGTTCTCCCCTCCAGGCGAGATGAGGCCCATTTCCGCTGAGGCGTCTCGAGGCTGATCACACCTCACCTCTGGAACTTCGAAAGGGTCCTTCACACCCTTGGTGCAAATCAAGAAGTTCCCCGACCTAGCCGTCTCCACTCGAGAGGAATCACGAGGGTCCCGCCCACATCGAGAGGAGCCCCGTTTCCGCCTCGTAGCTCGAGATGAGGGATCCTTTCCCTGCTTCGTCGGGAAAGAGTTCCCGGCGTTCCCGTCGCATCTCAAGAGGAGGCCCTCTCAACAGGAACGGCGAGAGGAACTCCAGGGTCGTGCCACCATTCCAAGAGTCCCCCAGATGTCTCAGTCCATTCCAGAGGAACCTCTTTTCCCTTCACCGGCTCGTCTTTCACGCCGAGGATCGACTCCCACCAAGGTGGCACGTGGCACAGCCCTGTGGGAAAGCCTCGTGGGAAAGCCTCGAGGGACAGCCTCGAGGGAAAGCCACAGATCCCTTGATCCACGTGACAGGAAGCGTGACACTACTGCTGCAGCTCGGGAGGAAAGCGCACGTGCATGCCCCCACTCGAGACGAGGCCTGACTCCCCTGGGGAGACTCAGAAGCACCCCAAGATCCATGGCAACACTGGAGAGGAATCCTCAGGTTCCGGCCCCGACTCCACACAAGGACTGAGGCCCCGGCATGGACGGGAGAGGAATCCCGAGAGGTCCCCTAGCAACTCGCATGGGGACTGGCCTTTCCTGAGGCCACCAGAGCGGGTCCCTGAGGTCCCCGTCGTAACTCGAGAAGACCGGCCGCAACTCGAGAAAATCCAGGAGGTTCTCCCCTCCAGGCGAGATGAGGCCCATTTCCGCTGAGGCGTCTCGAGGCTGATCACACCTCACCTCTGGAACTTCGAAAGGGTCCTTCACACCCTTGGTGCAAATCAAGAAGTTCCCCGACCTAGCCGTCTCCACTCGAGAGGAATCACGAGGGTCCCGCCCACATCCAGAGGAGCCCCGTTTCCGCCTCGTAGCTCGAGATTAGGGATCCTTTCCCTGCTTCGTCGGGAAAGAGTTCCCGGCGTTCCCGTCGCATCTCAAGAGGAGGCCCTCTCAACAGGAACGGCGAGAGGAACTCCAGGGTCGTGCCACCATTCCAAGAGTCCCCCAGATGTCTCAGTCCATTCCAGAGGAACCTCTTTTCCCTTCACTGGCTCGTCTTTCACGCCGAGGATCGACTCCCACCAAGGTGGCACGTGGCACAGCCCTGTGGGAAAGCCTCGTGGGAAAGCCTCGAGGGACAGCCTCGAGGGAAAGCCACAGATCCCTTGATCCACGTGACAGGAAGCGTGACACTACTGCTGCAGCTCGGGAGGAAAGCGCACGTGCATGCCCCCACTCGAGACGAGGCCTGACTCCCCTGGGGAGACTCAGAAGCACCCCAAGATCCATGGCAACACTGGAGAGGAATCCTCAGGTTCCGGCCCCGACTCCACACAAGGACTGAGGCCCTGGCATGGACGGGAGAGGAATCCCGAGAGGTCCCCTAGCAACTCGCATGGGGACTGGCCTTTCCTGAGGCCACCAGAGCGGGTCCCTGAGGTCCCCGTCGTAACTCGAGAAGACCGGCCGCAACTCGAGAAAATCCAGGAGGTTCTCCCCTCCAGGCGAGATGAGGCCCATTTCCGCTGAGGCGTCTCGAGGCTGATCACACCTCACCTCTGGAACTTCGAAAGGGTCCTTCACACCCTTGGTGCAAATCAAGAAGTTCCCCGACCTAGCCGTCTCCACTCGAGAGGAATCACGAGGGTCCCGCCCACATCGAGAGGAGCCCCGTTTCCGCCTCGTAGCTCGAGATGAGGGATCCTTTCCCTGCTTCGTCGGGAAAGAGTTCCCGGCGTTCCCGTCGCATCTCAAGAGGAGGCCCTCTCAACAGGAACGGCGAGAGGAACTCCAGGGTCGTGCCACCATTCCAAGAGTCCCCCAGATGTCTCAGTCCATTCCAGAGGAACCTCTTTTCCCTTCACCGGCTCGTCTTTCACACCGAGGATCGACTCCCACCAAGGTGGCACGTGGCACAGCCCTGTGGGAAAGCCTCGTGGGAAAGCCTCGAGGGACAGCCTCGAGGGAAAGCCACAGATCCCTTGATCCACGTGTCAGGAAGCGTGACACTACTGCTGCAGCTCGGGAGGAAAGCGCACGTGCATGCCCCCACTCGAGACGAGGCCTGACTCCCCTGGGGAGACTCAGAAGCACCCCAAGATCCATGGCAACACTGGAGAGGAATCCTCAGGTTCCGGCCCCGACTCCACACAAGGACTGAGGCCCCGGCATGGACGGGAGAGGAATCCAGAGAGGTCCCCTACCAACTCGCATGGGGACTGGCCTTTCCTGAGGCCACCAGAGCGGGTCCCTGAGGTCCCCGTCGTAACTCGAGAAGACCGGCCGCAACTCGAGAAAATCCAGGAGGTTCTCCCCTCCAGGCGAGATGAGGCCCATTTCCGCTGAGGCGTCTCGAGGCTGATCACACCTCACCCCTGGAACTTCGAAAGGGTCCTTCACACCCTTGGTGCAAATCAAGAAGTTCCCCGACATACCCGTCTCCACTCGAGAGGAATCACGAGGGTCCCGCCCACATCCAGAGGAGCCCCGTTTCCGCCTCGTAGCTCGAGATGAGGGATCCTTACCCTGCTTCGTCGGGAAAGAGTTCCCGGCGTTCCCGTCGCATCTCAAGAGGAGGCCCTCTCAACAGGAACGGCGAGAGGAACTCCAGGGTCGTGCCACCATTCCAAGAGTCCCCCAGATGTCTCAGTCCATTCCAGAGGAACCTCTTTTCCCTTCACCGGCTCGTCTTTCACGCCGAGGATCGACTCCCACCAAGGTGGCACGTGGCACAGCCCTGTGGGAAAGCCTCGTGGGAAAGCCTCGAGGGACAGCCTCGAGGGAAAGCCACAGATCCCTTGATCCACGTGACAGGAAGCGTGACACTACTGCTGCAGCTCGGGAGGAAAGCGCACGTGCATGCCCCCACTCGAGACGAGGCCTGACTCCCCTGGGGAGACTCAGAAGCACCCCAAGATCCGTGGCAACACTGGAGAGGAATCCTCAGGTTCCGGCCCCGACTCCACACAAGGACTGAGGCCCCGGCATGGACGGGAGAGGAATCCCGAGAGGTCCCCTAGCAACTCGCATGGGGACTGGCCTTTCCTGAGGCCACCAGAGCGGGTCCCTGAGGTCCCCGTCGTAACTCGAGAAGACCGGCCGCAACTCGAGAAAATCCAGGAGGTTCTCCCCTCCAGGCGAGATGAGGCCCATTTCCGCTGAGGCGTCTCGAGGCTGATCACACCTCACCTCTGGAACTTCGAAAGGGTCCTTCACACCCTTGGTGCAAATCAAGAAGTTCCCCGACCTAGCCGTCTCCACTCGAGAGGAATCACGAGGGTCCCGCCCACATCCAGAGGAGCCCCGTTTCCGCCTCGTAGCTCGAGATTAGGGATCCTTTCCCTGCTTCGTCGGGAAAGAGTTCCCGGCGTTCCCGTCGCATCTCAAGAGGAGGCCCTCTCAACAGGAACGGCGAGAGGAACTCCAGGGTCGTGCCACCATTCCAAGAGTCCCCCAGATGTCTCAGTCCATTCCAGAGGAACCTCTTTTCCCTTCACCGGCTCGTCTTTCACGCCGAGGATCGACTCCCACCAAGGTGGCACGTGGCACAGCCCTGTGGGAAAGCCTCGTGGGAAAGCCTCGAGGGACAGCCTCGAGGGAAAGCCACAGATCCCTTGATCCACGTGACAGGAAGCGTGACACTACTGCTGCAGCTCGGGAGGAAAGCGCACGTGCATGCCCCCACTCGAGACGAGGCCTGACTCCCCTGGGGAGACTCAGAAGCACCCCAAGATCCGTGGCAACACTGGAGAGGAATCCTCAGGTTCCGGCCCCGACTCCACACAAGGACTGAGGCCCCGGCATGGACGGGAGAGGAATCCCGAGAGGTCCCCTAGCAACTCGCATGGGGACTGGCCTTTCCTGAGGCCACCAGAGAGGGTCCCTGAGGTCCCCGTCGTAAGTCGAGAAGACCGGCCGCAACTCGAGAAAATCCAGGAGGTTCTCCCCTCCAGGCGAGATGAGGCCCATTTCCGCTGAGGCGTCTCGAGGCTGATCACACCTCACCTCTGGAACTTCGAAAGGGTCCTTCACACCCTTGGTGCAAATCAAGAAGTTCCCCGACCTAGCCGTCTCCACTCGAGAGGAATCACGAGGGTCCCGCCCACATCGAGAGGAGCCCCGTTTCCGCCTCGTAGCTCGAGATGAGGGATCCTTTCCCTGCTTCGTCGGGAAAGAGTTCCCTGCGTTCCCGTCGCATCTCAAGAGGAGGCCCTCTCAACAGGAACGGCGAGAGGAACTCCAGGGTCGTGCCACCATTCCAAGAGTCCCCCAGATGTCTCAGTCCATTCCAGAGGAACCTCTTTTCCCTTCACCGGCTCGTCTTTCACACCGAGGATCGACTCCCACCAAGGTGGCACGTGGCACAGCCCTGTGGGAAAGCCTCGTGGGAAAGCCTCGAGGGACAGCCTCGAGGGAAAGCCACAGATCCCTTGATCCACGTGTCAGGAAGCGTGACACTACTGCTGCAGCTCGGGAGGAAAGCGCACGTGCATGCCCCCACTCGAGACGAGGCCTGACTCCCCTGGGGAGACTCAGAAGCACCCCAAGATCCATGGCAACACTGGAGAGGAATCCTCAGGTTCCGGCCCCGACTCCACACAAGGACTGAGGCCCCGGCATGGACGGGAGAGGAATCCAGAGAGGTCCCCTACCAACTCGCATGGGGACTGGCCTTTCCTGAGGCCACCAGAGCGGGTCCCTGAGGTCCCCGTCGTAACTCGAGAAGACCGGCCGCAACTCGAGAAAATCCAGGAGGTTCTCCCCTCCAGGCGAGATGAGGCCCATTTCCGCTGAGGCGTCTCGAGGCTGATCACACCTCACCCCTGGAACTTCGAAAGGGTCCTTCACACCCTTGGTGCAAATCAAGAAGTTCCCCGACATACCCGTCTCCACTCGAGAGGAATCACGAGGGTCCCGCCCACATCCAGAGGAGCCCCGTTTCCGCCTCGTAGCTCGAGATGAGGGATCCTTACCCTGCTTCGTCGGGAAAGAGTTCCCGGCGTTCCCGTCGCATCTCAAGAGGAGGCCCTCTCAACAGGAACGGCGAGAGGAACTCCAGGGTCGTGCCACCATTCCAAGAGTCCCCCAGATGTCTCAGTCCATTCCAGAGGAACCTCTTTTCCCTTCACCGGCTCGTCTTTCACGCCGAGGATCGACTCCCACCAAGGTGGCACGTGGCACAGCCCTGTGGGAAAGCCTCGTGGGAAAGCCTCGAGGGACAGCCTCGAGGGAAAGCCACAGATCCCTTGATCCACGTGACAGGAAGCGTGACACTACTGCTGCAGCTCGGGAGGAAAGCGCACGTGCATGCCCCCACTCGAGACGAGGCCTGACTCCCCTGGGGAGACTCAGAAGCACCCCAAGATCCGTGGCAACACTGGAGAGGAATCCTCAGGTTCCGGCCCCGACTCCACACAAGGACTGAGGCCCCGGCATGGACGGGAGAGGAATCCCGAGAGGTCCCCTAGCAACTCGCATGGGGACTGGCCTTTCCTGAGGCCACCAGAGCGGGTCCCTGAGGTCCCCGTCGTAACTCGAGAAGACCGGCCGCAACTCGAGAAAATCCAGGAGGTTCTCCCCTCCAGGCGAGATGAGGCCCATTTCCGCTGAGGCGTCTCGAGGCTGATCACACCTCACCTCTGGAACTTCGAAAGGGTCCTTCACACCCTTGGTGCAAATCAAGAAGTTCCCCGACCTAGCCGTCTCCACTCGAGAGGAATCACGAGGGTCCCGCCCACATCCAGAGGAGCCCCGTTTCCGCCTCGTAGCTCGAGATTAGGGATCCTTTCCCTGCTTCGTCGGGAAAGAGTTCCCGGCGTTCCCGTCGCATCTCAAGAGGAGGCCCTCTCAACAGGAACGGCGAGAGGAACTCCAGGGTCGTGCCACCATTCCAAGAGTCCCCCAGATGTCTCAGTCCATTCCAGAGGAACCTCTTTTCCCTTCACCGGCTCGTCTTTCACTCCGAGGATCGACTCCCACCAAGGTGGCACGTGGCACAGCCCTGTGGGAAAGCCTCGTGGGAAAGCCTCGAGGGACAGCCTCGAGGGAAAGCCACAGATCCCTTGATCCATGTGACAGGAAGCGTGACACTACTGCTGCAGCTCGGGAGGAAAGCGCACGTGCATGCCCCCACTCGAGACGAGGCCTGACTCCCCTGGGGAGACTCAGAAGCACCCCAAGATCCGTGGCAACACTGGAGAGGAATCCTCAGGTTCCGGCCCCGACTCCACACAAGGACTGAGGCCCCGGCATGGACGGGAGAGGAATCCCGAGAGGTCCCCTAGCAACTCGCATGGGGACTGGCCTTTCCTGAGGCCACCAGAGAGGGTCCCTGAGGTCCCCGTCGTAACTCGAGAAGACCGGCCGCAACTCGAGAAAATCCAGGAGGTTCTCCCCTCCAGGCGAGATGAGGCCCATTTCCGCTGAGGCGTCTCGAGGCTGATCACACCTCACCTCTGGAACTTCGAAAGGGTCCTTCACACCCATGGTGCAAATCAAGAAGTTCCCCGACCTAGCCGTCTCCACTCGAGAGGAATCACGAGGGTCCCGCCCACATCCAGAGGAGCCCCGTTTCCGCCTCGTAGCTCGAGATTAGGGATCCTTTCCCTGCTTCGTCGGGAAAGAGTTCCCGGCGTTCCCGTCGCATCTCAAGAGGAGGCCCTCTCAACAGGAACGGCGAGAGGAACTCCAGGGTCGTGCCACCATTCCAAGAGTCCCCAGATGTCTCAGTCCATTCCAGAGGAACCTCTTTTCCCTTCACTGGCTCGTCTTTCACGCCGAGGATCGACTCCCACCAAGGTGGCACGTGGCACAGCCCTGTGGGAAAGCCTCGTGGGAAAGCCTCGAGGGACAGCCTCGAGGGAAAGCCACAGATCCCTTGATCCACGTGACAGGAAGCGTGACACTACTGCTGCAGCTCGGGAGGAAAGCGCACGTGCATGCCCCCACTCGAGACGAGGCCTGATTCCCCTGGGGAGACTCAGAAGCACCCCAAGATCCATGGCAACACTGGAGAGGAATCCTCAGGTTCCGGCCCCGACTCCACA
This sequence comes from Budorcas taxicolor, assembly GCF_023091745.1. Classification (NCBI taxonomy): domain Eukaryota; kingdom Metazoa; phylum Chordata; class Mammalia; order Artiodactyla; family Bovidae; genus Budorcas; species Budorcas taxicolor. The sequence continues at coordinate 46,303 of NW_026291744.1, forward strand.
CAAGGACTGAGGCCCCGGCATGGACGGGAGAGGAATCCCGAGAGGTCCCCTAGCAACTCGCATGGGGACTGGCCTTTCCTGAGGCCACCAGAGCGGGTCCCTGAGGTCCCCGTCGTAACTCGAGAAGACCGGCCGCAACTCGAGAAAATCCAGGAGGTTCTCCCCTCCAGGCGAGATGAGGCCCATTTCCGCTGAGGCGTCTCGAGGCTGATCACACCTCACCTCTGGAACTTCGAAAGGGTCCTTCACACCCTTGGTGCAAATCAAGAAGTTCCCCGACCTAGCCGTCTCCACTCGAGAGGAATCACGAGGGTCCCGCCCACATCCAGAGGAGCCCCGTTTCCGCCTCGTAGCTCGAGATGAGGGATCCTTTCCCTGCTTCGTCGGGAAAGAGTTCCCTGCGTTCCCGTCGCATCTCAAGAGGAGGCCCTCTCAACAGGAACGGCGAGAGGAACTCCAGGGTCGTGCCACCATTCCAAGAGTCCCCCAGATGTCTCAGTCCATTCCAGAGGAACCTCTTTTCCCTTCACCGGCTCGTCTTTCACACCGAGGATCGACTCCCACCAAGGTGGCACGTGGCACAGCCCTGTGGGAAAGCCTCGTGGGAAAGCCTCGAGGGACAGCCTCGAGGGAAAGCCACAGATCCCTTGATCCACGTGTCAGGAAGCGTGACACTACTGCTGCAGCTCGGGAGGAAAGCGCACGTGCATGCCCCCACTCGAGACGAGGCCTGACTCCCCTGGGGAGACTCAGAAGCACCCCAAGATCCATGGCAACACTGGAGAGGAATCCTCAGGTTCCGGCCCCGACTCCACACAAGGACTGAGGCCCCGGCATGGACGGGAGAGGAATCCCGAGAGGTCCCCTAGCAACTCGCATGGGGACTGGCCTTTCCTGAGGCCACCAGAGCGGGTCCCTGAGGTCCCCGTCGTAACTCGAGAAGACCGGCCGCAACTCGAGAAAATCCAGGAGGTTCTCCCCTCCAGGCGAGATGAGGCCCATTTCCGCTGAGGCGTCTCGAGGCTGATCACACCTCACCTCTGGAACTTCGAAAGGGTCCTTCACACCCTTGGTGCAAATCAAGAAGTTCCCCGACCTAGCCGTCTCCACTCGAGAGGAATCACGAGGGTCCCGCCCACATCCAGAGGAGCCCCGTTTCCGCCTCGTAGCTCGAGATGAGGGATCCTTTCCCTGCTTCGTCGGGAAAGAGTTCCCGGCGTTCCCGTCGCATCTCAAGAGGAGGCCCTCTCAACAGGAACGGCGAGAGGAACTCCAGGGTCGTGCCACCATTCCAAGAGTCCCCCAGATGTCTCAGTCCATTCCAGAGGAACCTCTTTTCCTTCACTGGCTCGTCTTTCACGCCGAGGATCGACTCCCACCAAGGTGGCACGTGGCACAGCCCTGTGGGAAAGCCTCGTGGGAAAGCCTCGAGGGACAGCCTCGAGGGAAAGCCACAGATCCCTTGATCCACGTGACAGGAAGCGTGACACTACTGCTGCAGCTCGGGAGGAAAGCGCACGTGCATGCCCCCACTCGAGACGAGGCCTGACTCCCCTGGGGAGACTCAGAAGCACCCCAAGATCCATGGCAACACTGGAGAGGAATCCTCAGGTTCCGGCCCCGACTCCACACAAGGACTGAGGCCCCGGCATGGACGGGAGAGGAATCCCGAGAGGTCCCCTAGCAACTCGCATGGGGACTGGCCTTTCCTGAGGCCACCAGAGCGGGTCCCTGAGGTCCCCGTCGTAACTCGAGAAGACCGGCCGCAACTCGAGAAAATCCAGGAGGTTCTCCCCTCCAGGCGAGATGAGGCCCATTTCCGCTGAGGCGTCTCGAGGCTGATCACACCTCACCTCTGGAACTTCGAAAGGGTCCTTCACACCCTTGGTGCAAATCAAGAAGTTCCCCGACCTAGCCGTCTCCACTCGAGAGGAATCACGAGGGTCCCGCCCACATCGAGAGGAGCCCCGTTTCCGCCTCGTAGCTCGAGATGAGGGATCCTTTCCCTGCTTCGTCGGGAAAGAGTTCCCTGCGTTCCCGTCGCATCTCAAGAGGAGGCCCTCTCAACAGGAACGGCGAGAGGAACTCCAGGGTCGTGCCACCATTCCAAGAGTCCCCCAGATGTCTCAGTCCATTCCAGAGGAACCTCTTTTCCCTTCACCGGCTCGTCTTTCACACCGAGGATCGACTCCCACCAAGGTGGCACGTGGCACAGCCCTGTGGGAAAGCCTCGTGGGAAAGCCTCGAGGGACAGCCTCGAGGGAAAGCCACAGATCCCTTGATCCACGTGTCAGGAAGCGTGACACTACTGCTGCAGCTCGGGAGGAAAGCGCACGTGCATGCCCCCACTCGAGACGAGGCCTGACTCCCCTGGGGAGACTCAGAAGCACCCCAAGATCCATGGCAACACTGGAGAGGAATCCTCAGGTTCCGGCCCCGACTCCACACAAGGACTGAGGCCCCGGCATGGACGGGAGAGGAATCCCGAGAGGTCCCCTAGCAACTCGCATGGGGACTGGCCTTTCCTGAGGCCACCAGAGCGGGTCCCTGAGGTCCCCGTCGTAACTCGAGAAGACCGGCCGCAACTCGAGAAAATCCAGGAGGTTCTCCCCTCCAGGCGAGATGAGGCCCATTTCCGCTGAGGCGTCTCGAGGCTGATCACACCTCACCCCTGGAACTTCGAAAGGGTCCTTCACACCCTTGGTGCAAATCAAGAAGTTCCCCGACATACCCGTCTCCACTCGAGAGGAATCACGAGGGTCCCGCCCACATCCAGAGGAGCCCCGTTTCCGCCTCGTAGCTCGAGATGAGGGATCCTTACCCTGCTTCGTCGGGAAAGAGTTCCCGGCGTTCCCGTCGCATCTCAAGAGGAGGCCCTCTCAACAGGAACGGCGAGAGGAACTCCAGGGTCGTGCCACCATTCCAAGAGTCCCCCAGATGTCTCAGTCCATTCCAGAGGAACCTCTTTTCCCTTCACCGGCTCGTCTTTCACGCCGAGGATCGACTCCCACCAAGGTGGCACGTGGCACAGCCCTGTGGGAAAGCCTCGTGGGAAAGCCTCGAGGGACAGCCTCGAGGGAAAGCCACAGATCCCTTGATCCACGTGACAGGAAGCGTGACACTACTGCTGCAGCTCGGGAGGAAAGCGCACGTGCATGCCCCCACTCGAGACGAGGCCTGACTCCCCTGGGGAGACTCAGAAGCACCCCAAGATCCGTGGCAACACTGGAGAGGAATCCTCAGGTTCCGGCCCCGACTCCACACAAGGACTGAGGCCCCGGCATGGACGGGAGAGGAATCCCGAGAGGTCCCCTAGCAACTCGCATGGGGACTGGCCTTTCCTGAGGCCACCAGAGCGGGTCCCTGAGGTCCCCGTCGTAACTCGAGAAGACCGGCCGCAACTCGAGAAAATCCAGGAGGTTCTCCCCTCCAGGCGAGATGAGGCCCATTTCCGCTGAGGCGTCTCGAGGCTGATCACACCTCACCTCTGGAACTTCGAAAGGGTCCTTCACACCCTTGGTGCAAATCAAGAAGTTCCCCGACCTAGCCGTCTCCACTCGAGAGGAATCACGAGGGTCCCGCCCACATCCAGAGGAGCCCCGTTTCCGCCTCGTAGCTCGAGATTAGGGATCCTTTCCCTGCTTCGTCGGGAAAGAGTTCCCGGCGTTCCCGTCGCATCTCAAGAGGAGGCCCTCTCAACAGGAACGGCGAGAGGAACTCCAGGGTCGTGCCACCATTCCAAGAGTCCCCCAGATGTCTCAGTCCATTCCAGAGGAACCTCTTTTCCCTTCACTGGCTCGTCTTTCACGCCGAGGATCGACTCCCACCAAGGTGGCACGTGGCACAGCCCTGTGGGAAAGCCTCGTGGGAAAGCCTCGAGGGACAGCCTCGAGGGAAAGCCACAGATCCCTTGATCCACGTGACAGGAAGCGTGACACTACTGCTGCAGCTCGGAGGAAAGCGCACGTGCATGCCCCCACTCGAGACGAGGCCTGATTCCCCTGGGGAGACTCAGAAGCACCCCAAGATCCATGGCAACACTGGAGAGGAATCCTCAGGTTCCGGCCCCGACTCCACACAAGGACTGAGGCCCCGGCATGGACGGGAGAGGAATCCCGAGAGGTCCCCTAGCAACTCGCATGGGGACTGGCCTTTCCTGAGGCCACCAGAGCGGGTCCCTGAGGTCCCCGTCGTAACTCGAGAAGACCGGCCGCAACTCGAGAAAATCCAGGAGGTTCTCCCCTCCAGGCGAGATGAGGCCCATTTCCGCTGAGGCGTCTCGAGGCTGATCACACCTCACCTCTGGAACTTCGAAAGGGTCCTTCACACCCTTGGTGCAAATCAAGAAGTTCCCCGACCTAGCCGTCTCCACTCGAGAGGAATCACGAGGGTCCCGCCCACATCCAGAGGAGCCCCGTTTCCGCCTCGTAGCTCGAGATGAGGGATCCTTTCCCTGCTTCGTCGGGAAAGAGTTCCCTGCGTTCCCGTCGCATCTCAAGAGGAGGCCCTCTCAACAGGAACGGCGAGACGAACTCCAGGGTCGTGCCACCATTCCAAGAGTCCCCCAGATGTCTCAGTCCATTCCAGAGGAACCTCTTTTCCCTTCACCGGCTCGTCTTTCACACCGAGGATCGACTCCCACCAAGGTGGCACGTGGCACAGCCCTGTGGGAAAGCCTCGTGGGAAAGCCTCGAGGGACAGCCTCGAGGGAAAGCCACAGATCCCTTGATCCACGTGTCAGGAAGCGTGACACTACTGCTGCAGCTCGGGAGGAAAGCGCACGTGCATGCCCCCACTCGAGACGAGGCCTGACTCCCCTGGGGAGACTCAGAAGCACCCCAAGATCCATGGCAACACTGGAGAGGAATCCTCAGGTTCCGGCCCCGACTCCACACAAGGACTGAGGCCCCGGCATGGACGGGAGAGGAATCCCGAGAGGTCCCCTAGCAACTCGCATGGGGACTGGCCTTTCCTGAGGCCACCAGAGCGGGTCCCTGAGGTCCCCGTCGTAACTCGAGAAGACCGGCCGCAACTCGAGAAAATCCAGGAGGTTCTCCCCTCCAGGCGAGATGAGGCCCATTTCCGCTGAGGCGTCTCGAGGCTGATCACACCTCACCTCTGGAACTTCGAAAGGGTCCTTCACACCCTTGGTGCAAATCAAGAAGTTCCCCGACCTAGCCGTCTCCACTCGAGAGGAATCACGAGGGTCCCGCCCACATCCAGAGGAGCCCCGTTTCCGCCTCGTAGCTCGAGATTAGGGATCCTTTCCCTGCTTCGTCGGGAAAGAGTTCCCGGCGTTCCCGTCGCATCTCAAGAGGAGGCCCTCTCAACAGGAACGGCGAGAGGAACTCCAGGGTCGTGCCACCATTCCAAGAGTCCCCCAGATGTCTCAGTCCATTCCAGAGGAACCTCTTTTCCCTTCACTGGCTCGTCTTTCACGCCGAGGATCGACTCCCACCAAGGTGGCACGTGGCACAGCCCTGTGGGAAAGCCTCGTGGGAAAGCCTCGAGGGACAGCCTCGAGGGAAAGCCACAGATCCCTTGATCCACGTGACAGGAAGCGTGACACTACTGCTGCAGCTCGGGAGGAAAGCGCACGTGCATGCCCCCACTCGAGACGAGGCCTGACTCCCCTGGGGAGACTCAGAAGCACCCCAAGATCCATGGCAACACTGGAGAGGAATCCTCAGGTTCCGGCCCCGACTCCACACAAGGACTGAGGCCCCGGCATGGACGGGAGAGGAATCCCGAGAGGTCCCCTAGAAACTCGCATGGGGACTGGCCTTTCCTGAGGCCACCAGAGCGGGTCCCTGAGGTCCCCGTCGTAACTCGAGAAGACCGGCCGCAACTCGAGAAAATCCAGGAGGTTCTCCCCTCCAGGCGAGATGAGGCCCATTTCCGCTGAGGCGTCTCGAGGCTGATCACACCTCACCTCTGGAACTTCGAAAGGGTCCTTCACACCCTTGGTGCAAATCAAGAAGTTCCCCGACCTAGCCGTCTCCACTCGAGAGGAATCACGAGGGTCCCGCCCACATCCAGAGGAGCCCCGTTTCCGCCTCGGAGCTCGAGATGAGGGATCCTTTCCCTGCTTCGTCGGGAAAGAGTTCCCTGCGTTCCCGTCGCATCTCAAGAGGAGGCCCTCTCAACAGGAACGGCGAGACGAACTCCAGGGTCGTGCCACCATTCCAAGAGTCCCCCAGATGTCTCAGTCCATTCCAGAGGAACCTCTTTTCCCTTCACCGGCTCGTCTTTCACACCGAGGATCGACTCCCACCAAGGTGGCACGTGGCACAGCCCTGTGGGAAAGCCTCGTGGGAAAGCCTCGAGGGACAGCCTCGAGGGAAAGCCACAGATCCCTTGATCCACGTGTCAGGAAGCGTGACACTACTGCTGCAGCTCGGGAGGAAAGCGCACGTGCATGCCCCCACTCGAGACGAGGCCTGACTCCCCTGGGGAGACTCAGAAGCACCCCAAGATCCATGGCAACACTGGAGAGGAATCCTCAGGTTCCGGCCCCGACTCCACACAAGGACTGAGGCCCCGGCATGGACGGGAGAGGAATCCCGAGAGGTCCCCTAGCAACTCGCATGGGGACTGGCCTTTCCTGAGGCCACCAGAGCGGGTCCCTGAGGTCCCCGTCGTAACTCGAGAAGACCGGCCGCAACTCGAGAAAATCCAGGAGGTTCTCCCCTCCAGGCGAGATGAGGCCCATTTCCGCTGAGGCGTCTCGAGGCTGATCACACCTCACCTCTGGAACTTCGAAAGGGTCCTTCACACCCAAATCAAGAAGTTCCCCGACCTAGCCGTCTCCACTCGAGAGGAATCACGAGGGTCCCGCCCACATCGAGAGGAGCCCCGTTTCCGCCTCGTAGATCCAGATGAGGGATCCTTTCCCTGCTTCGTCGGGAAAGAGTTCCCGGCGTTCCCGTCGCATCTCAAGAGGAGGCCCTCTCAACAGGAACGGCGAGAGGAACTCCAGGGTCGTGCCACTATTCCAAGAGTCCCCCAGATGTCTCAGTCCATTCCAGAGGAACCTCTTTTCCCTTCACCGGCTCTTCTTTCACGCCGAGGATCGACTCCCACCAAGGTGGCACGTGGCACAGCCCTGTGGGAAAGCCTCGTGGGAAAGTCTCGAGGGACAGCCTCGAGGGAAAGCCACAGATCCCTTGATCCACGTGACAGGAAGCGTGACACTACTGCTGCAGCTCGGGAGGAAAGCGCACGTGCATGCCCCCACTCGAGACGAGGCCTGACTCCCCTGGGGAGACTCAGAAGCACCCCAAGATCCATGGCAACACTGGAGAGGAATCCTCAGGTTCCGGCCCCGACTCCACACAAGGACTGAGGCCCCGGCATGGACGGGAGAGGAATCCCGAGAGGTCCCCTAGCAACTCGCATGGGGACTGGCCTTTCCTGAGGCCACCAGAGCGGGTCCCTGAGGTCCCCGTTGTAACTCGAGAAGACCTGCCGCAACTCGAGAAAATCCAGGAGGTTCTCCCCTCCAGGCGAGATGAGGCCCATTTCCGCTGAGGCGTCTCGAGGCTGATCACACCTCACCTCTGGAACTTCGAAAGGGTCCTTCACACCCTTGGTGAAAATCAAGAAGTTCCCCGACATACCCGTCTCCACTCGAGAGGAATCACGAGGGTCCCGCCCACATCCAGAGGAGCCCCGTTTCCTCCTCGTAGCTCGAGATGAGGGATCCTTTCCCTGCTTCGTCGGAAAAGAGTTCCCGGTGTTCCGGTCGCATCTCAAGAGGAGGCCCTCTCAACAGGAACGGCGAGAGGAACTCCAGGGTCGTGCCACCATTCCAAGAGTCCCCCAGATGTCTCAGTCCATTCCAGAGGAACCTCTTTTCCCTTCACCGGCTCGTCTTTCACGCCGAGGATCGACTCCCACCAAGGTGGCACGTGGCACAGCCCTGTGGGAAAGCCTCGTGGGAAAGCCTCGAGGGACAGCCTCGAGGGAAAGCCACAGATCCCTTGATCCACGTGACAGGAAGCGTGACACTACTGCTGCAGCTCGGGAGGAAAGCGCACGTGCATGCCCCCACTCGAGACGAGGCCTGACTCCCCTGGGGAGACTCAGAAGCACCCCAAGATCCATGGCAACACTGGAGAGGAATCCTCAGGTTCCGGCCCCGACTCCACACAAGGACTGAGGCCCCGGCATGGACGGGAGAGGAATCCCGAGAGGTCCCCTAGCAACTCGCATGGGGACTGGCCTTTCCTGAGGCCACCAGAGCGGGTCCCTGAGGTCCCCGTCGTAACTCGAGAAGACCGGCCGCAACTAGAGAAAATCCAGGAGGTTCTCCCCTCCAGGCGAGATGAGGCCCATTTCCGCTGAGGCGTCTCGAGGCTGATCACACCTCACCCCTGGAACTTCGAAAGGGTCCTTCACACCCTTGGTGCAAATCAAGAAGTTCCCCGACATACCCGTCTCCACTCGAGAGGAATCACGAGGGTCCCGCCCACATCCAGAGGAGCCCCGTTTCCGCCTCGTAGCTCGAGATGAGGGATCCTTACCCTGCTTCGTCGGGAAAGAGTTCCCGGCGTTCCCGTCGCATCTCAAGAGGAGGCCCTCTCAACAGGAACGGCGAGAGGAACTCCAGGGTCGTGCCACCATTCCAAGAGTCCCCCAGATGTCTCAGTCCATTCCAGAGGAACCTCTTTTCCCTTCACCGGCTCGTCTTTCACGCCGAGGATCGACTCCCACCAAGGTGGCACGTGGCACAGCCCTGTGGGAAAGCCTCGTGGGAAAGCCTCGAGGGACAGCCTCGAGGGAAAGCCACAGATCCCTTGATCCACGTGACAGGAAGCGTGACACTACTGCTGCAGCTCGGGAGGAAAGCGCACGTGCATGCCCCCACTCGAGACGAGGCCTGACTCCCCTGGGGAGACTCAGAAGCACCCCAAGATCCGTGGCAACACTGGAGAGGAATCCTCAGGTTCCGGCCCCGACTCCACACAAGGACTGAGGCCCCGGCATGGACGGGAGAGGAATCCCGAGAGGTCCCCTAGCAACTCGCATGGGGACTGGCCTTTCCTGAGGCCACCAGAGCGGGTCCCTGAGGTCCCCGTCGTAACTCGAGAAGACCGGCCGCAACTCGAGAAAATCCAGGAGGTTCTCCCCTCCAGGCGAGATGAGGCCCATTTCCGCTGAGGCGTCTCGAGGCTGATCACACCTCACCTCTGGAACTTCGAAAGGGTCCTTCACACCCTTGGTGCAAATCAAGAAGTTCCCCGACCTAGCCGTCTCCACTCGAGAGGAATCACGAGGGTCCCGCCCACATCCAGAGGAGCCCCGTTTCCGCCTCGTAGCTCGAGATTAGGGATCCTTTCCCTGCTTCGTCGGGAAAGAGTTCCCGGCGTTCCCGTCGCATCTCAAGAGGAGGCCCTCTCAACAGGAACGGCGAGAGGAACTCCAGGGTCGTGCCACCATTCCAAGAGTCCCCCAGATGTCTCAGTCCATTCCAGAGGAACCTCTTTTCCCTTCACTGGCTCGTCTTTCACGCCGAGGATCGACTCCCACCAAGGTGGCACGTGGCACAGCCCTGTGGGAAAGCCTCGTGGGAAAGCCTCGAGGGACAGCCTCGAGGGAAAGCCACAGATCCCTTGATCCACGTGACAGGAAGCGTGACACTACTGCTGCAGCTCGGGAGGAAAGCGCACGTGCATGCCCCCACTCGAGACGAGGCCTGATTCCCCTGGGGAGACTCAGAAGCACCCCAAGATCCATGGCAACACTGGAGAGGAATCCTCAGGTTCCGGCCCCGACTCCACACAAGGACTGAGGCCCCGGCATGGACGGGAGAGGAATCCCGAGAGGTCCCCTAGCAACTCGCATGGGGACTGGCCTTTCCTGAGGCCACCAGAGCGGGTCCCTGAGGTCCCCGTCGTAACTCGAGAAGACCGGCCGCAACTCGAGAAAATCCAGGAGGTTCTCCCCTCCAGGCGAGATGAGGCCCATTTCCGCTGAGGCGTCTCGAGGCTGATCACACCTCACCTCTGGAACTTCGAAAGGGTCCTTCACACCCTTGGTGCAAATCAAGAAGTTCCCCGACCTAGCCGTCTCCACTCGAGAGGAATCACGAGGGTCCCGCCCACATCCAGAGGAGCCCCGTTTCCGCCTCGTAGCTCGAGATGAGGGATCCTTTCCCTGCTTCGTCGGGAAAGAGTTCCCTGCGTTCCCGTCGCATCTCAAGAGGAGGCCCTCTCAACAGGAACGGCGAGAGGAACTCCAGGGTCGTGCCACCATTCCAAGAGTCCCCCAGATGTCTCAGTCCATTCCAGAGGAACCTCTTTTCCCTTCACCGGCTCGTCTTTCACACCGAGGATCGACTCCCACCAAGGTGGCACGTGGCACAGCCCTGTGGGAAAGCCTGGTGGGAAAGCCTCGAGGGACAGCCTCGAGGGAAAGCCACAGATCCCTTGATCCACGTGTCAGGAAGCGTGACACTACTGCTGCAGCTCGGGAGGAAAGCGCACGTGCATGCCCCCACTCGAGACGAGGCCTGACTCCCCTGGGGAGACTCAGAAGCACCCCAAGATCCATGGCAACACTGGAGAGGAATCCTCAGGTTCCGGCCCCGACTCCACACAAGGACTGAGGCCCCGGCATGGACGGGAGAGGAATCCCGAGAGGTCCCCTAGCAACTCGCATGGGGACTGGCCTTTCCTGAGGCCACCAGAGCGGGTCCCTGAGGTCCCCGTCGTAACTCGAGAAGACCGGCCGCAACTCGAGAAAATCCAGGAGGTTCTCCCCTCCAGGCGAGATGAGGCCCATTTCCGCTGAGGCGTCTCGAGGCTGATCACACCTCACCTCTGGAACTTCGAAAGGGTCCTTCACACCCTTGGTGCAAATCAAGAAGTTCCCCGACCTAGCCGTCTCCACTCGAGAGGAATCACGAGGGTCCCGCCCACATCCAGAGGAGCCCCGTTTCCGCCTCGTAGCTCGAGATGAGGGATCCTTTCCCTGCTTCGTCGGGAAAGAGTTCCCTGCGTTCCCGTCGCATCTCAAGAGGAGGCCCTCTCAACAGGAACGGCGAGAGGAACTCCAGGGTCGTGCCACCATTCCAAGAGTCCCCCAGATGTCTCAGTCCATTCCAGAGGAACCTCTTTTCCTTCACCGGCTCGTCTTTCACACCGAGGATCGACTCCCACCAAGGTGGCACGTGGCACAGCCCTGTGGGAAAGCCTCGTGGGAAAGCCTCGAGGGACAGCCTCGAGGGAAAGCACAGATCCCTTGATCCACGTGTCAGGAAGCGTGACACTACTGCTGCAGCTCGGGAGGAAAGCGCACGTGCATGCCCCCACTCGAGACGAGGCCTGACTCCCCTGGGGAGACTCAGAAGCACCCCAAGATCCATGGCAACACTGGAGAGGAATCCTCAGGTTCCGGCCCCGACTCCACACAAGGACTGAGGCCCCGGCATGGACGGGAGAGGAATCCCGAGAGGTCCCCTAGCAACTCGCATGGGGACTGGCCTTTCCTGAGGCCACCAGAGCGGGTCCCTGAGGTCCCCGTCGTAACTCGAGAAGACCGGCCGCAACTCGAGAAAATCCAGGAGGTTCTCCCCTCCAGGCGAGATGAGGCCCATTTCCGCTGAGGCGTCTCGAGGCTGATCACACCTCACCTCTGGAACTTCGAAAGGGTCCTTCACACCCTTGGTGCAAATCAAGAAGTTCCACGACCTAGCCGTCTCCACTCGAGAGGAATCACGAGGGTCCCGCCCACATCCAGAGGAGCCCCGTTTCCGCCTCGTAGCTCGAGATGAGGGATCCTTTCCCTGCTTCGTCGGGAAAGAGTTCCCTGCGTTCCCGTCGCATCTCAAGAGGAGGCCCTCTCAACAGGAACGGCGAGAGGAACTCCAGGGTCGTGCCACCATTCCAAGAGTCCCCCAGATGTCTCAGTCCATTCCAGAGGAACCTCTTTTCCCTTCACCGGCTCGTCTTTCACACCGAGGATCGACTCCCACCAAGGTGGCACGTGGCACAGCCCTGTGGGAAAGCCTGGTGGGAAAGCCTCGAGGGACAGCCTCGAGGGAAAGCCACAGATCCCTTGATCCACGTGTCAGGAAGCGTGACACTACTGCTGCAGCTCGGGAGGAAAGCGCACGTGCATGCCCCCACTCGAGACGAGGCCTGACTCCCCTGGGGAGACTCAGAAGCACCCCAAGATCCATGGCAACACTGGAGAGGAATCCTCAGGTTCCGGCCCCGACTCCACACAAGGACTGAGGCCCCGGCATGGACGGGAGAGGAATCCCGAGAGGTCCCCTAGCAACTCGCATGGGGACTGGCCTTTCCTGAGGCCACCAGAGCGGGTCCCTGAGGTCCCCGTCGTAACTCGAGAAGACCGGCCGCAACTCGAGAAAATCCAGGAGGTTCTCCCCTCCAGGCGAGATGAGGCCCATTTCCGCTGAGGCGTCTCGAGGCTGATCACACCTCACCTCTGGAACTTCGAAAGGGTCCTTCACACCCTTGGTGCAAATCAAGAAGTTCCCCGACCTAGCCGTCTCCACTCGAGAGGAATCACGAGGGTCCCGCCCACATCGAGAGGAGCCCCGTTTCCGCCTCGTAGCTCGAGATGAGGGATCCTTTCCCTGCTTCGTCGGGAAAGAGTTCCCTGCGTTCCCGTCGCATCTCAAGAGGAGGCCCTCTCAACAGGAACGGCGAGAGGAACTCCAGGGTCGTGCCACCATTCCAAGAGTCCCCCAGATGTCTCAGTCCATTCCAGAGGAACCTCTTTTCCCTTCACCGGCTCGTCTTTCACACCGAGGATCGACTCCCACCAAGGTGGCACGTGGCACAGCCCTGTGGGAAAGCCTCGTGGGAAAGCCTCGAGGGACAGCCTCGAGGGAAAGCCACAGATCCCTTGATCCACGTGTCAGGAAGCGTGACACTACTGCTGCAGCTCGGGAGGAAAGCGCACGTGCATGCCCCCACTCGAGACGAGGCCTGACTCCCCTGGGGAGACTCAGAAGCACCCCAAGATCCATGGCAACACTGGAGAGGAATCCTCAGGTTCCGGCCCCGACTCCACACAAGGACTGAGGCCCCGGCATGGACGGGAGAGGAATCCCGAGAGGTCCCCTAGCAACTCGCATGGGGACTGGCCTTTCCTGAGGCCACCAGAGCGGGTCCCTGAGGTCCCCGTCGTAACTCGAGAAGACCGGCCGCAACTCGAGAAAATCCAGGAGGTTCTCCCCTCCAGGCGAGATGAGGCCCATTTCCGCTGAGGCGTCTCGAGGCTGATCACACCTCACCTCCGGAACTTCGAAAGGGTCCTTCACACCCAAATCAAGAAGTTCCCCGACCTAGCCGTCTCCACTCGAGAGGAATCACGAGGGTCCCGCCCACATCGAGAGGAGCCCCGTTTCCGCCTCGTAGCTCGAGATGAGGGATCCTTTCCCTGCTTCGTCGGGAAAGAGTTCCCGGCGTTCCCGTCGCATCTCAAGAGGAGGCCCTCTCAACAGGAACGGCGAGAGGAACTCCAGGGTCGTGCCACTATTCCAAGAGTCCCCCAGATGTCTCAGTCCATTCCAGAGGAACCTCTTTTCCCTTCACCGGCTCTTCTTTCACGCTGAGGATCGACTCCCACCAAGGTGGCACGTGGCACAGCCCTGTGGGAAAGCCTCGTGGGAAAGTCTCGAGGGACAGCCTCGAGGGAAAGCCACAGATCCCTTGATCCACGTGACAGGAAGCGTGACACTACTGCTGCAGCTCGGGAGGAAAGCGCACGTGCATGCCCCCACTCGAGACGAGGCCTGACTCCCCTGGGGAGACTCAGAAGCACCCCAAGATCCATGGCAACACTGGAGAGGAATCCTCAGGTTCCGGCCCCGACTCCACACAAGGACTGAGGCCCCGGCATGGACGGGAGAGGAATCCCGAGAGGTCCCCTAGCAACTCGCATGGGGACTGGCCTTTCCTGAGGCCACCAGAGCGGGTCCCTGAGGTCCCCGTTGTAACTCGAGAAGACCTGCCGCAACTCGAGAAAATCCAGGAGGTTCTCCCCTCCAGGCGAGATGAGGCCCATTTCCGCTGAGGCGTCTCGAGGCTGATCACACCTCACCTCTGGAACTTCGAAAGGGTCCTTCACACCCTTGGTGAAAATCAAGAAGTTCCCCGACATACCCGTCTCCACTCGAGAGGAATCACGAGGGTCCCGCCCACATCCAGAGGAGCCCCGTTTCCTCCTCGTAGCTCGAGATGAGGGATCCTTTCCCTGCTTCGTCGGAAAAGAGTTCCCGGTGTTCCGGTCGCATCTCAAGAGGAGGCCCTCTCAACAGGAACGGCGAGAGGAACTCCAGGGTCGTGCCACCATTCCAAGAGTCCCCCAGATGTCTCAGTCCATTCCAGAGGAACCTCTTTCCCTTCACCGGCTCGTCTTTCACGCCGAGGATCGACTCCCACCAAGGTGGCACGTGGCACAGCCCTGTGGGAAAGCCTCGTGGGAAAGCCTCGAGGGACAGCCTCGAGGGAAAGCCACAGATCCCTTGATCCACGTGACAGGAAGCGTGACACTACTGCTGCAGCTCGGGAGGAAAGCGCACGTGCATGCCCCCACTCGAGACGAGGCCTGACTCCCCTGGGGAGACTCAGAAGCACCCCAAGATCCATGGCAACACTGGAGAGGAATCCTCAGGTTCCGGCCCCGACTCCACACAAGGACTGAGGCCCCGGCATGGACGGGAGAGGAATCCCGAGAGGTCCCCTAGCAACTCGCATGGGGACTGGCCTTTCCTGAGGCCACCAGAGCGGGTCCCTGAGGTCCCCGTCGTAACTCGAGAAGACCTGCCGCAACTCGAGAAAATCCAGGAGGTTCTCCCCTCCAGGCGAGATGAGGCCCATTTCCGCTGAGGCGTCTCGAGGCTGATCACACCTCACCTCTGGAACTTCGAAAGGGTCCTTCACACCCTTGGTGCAAATCAAGAAGTTCCCCGACCTAGCCGTCTCCACTCGAGAGGAATCACGAGGGTCCCGCCCACATCCAGAGGAGCCCCGTTTCCGCCTCGTAGCTCGAGATGAGGGATCCTTTCCCTGCTTCGTCGGGAAAGAGTTCCCGGCGTTCACGTCGCATCTCAAGAGGAGGCCCTCTCAACAGGAACGGCGAGAGGAACTCCAGGGTCGTGCCACCATTCCAAGAGTCCCCCAGATGTCTCAATCCATTCCAGAGGAACCTCTTTTCCCTTCACCGGCTCGTCTTTCACGCCGAGGATCGACTCCCACCAAGGTGGCACGTGGCACAGCCCTGTGGGAAAGCCTCGTGGGAAAGTCTCGAGGGACAGCCTCGAGGGAAAGGGAAAGCCACAGATCCCTTGATCCACGTGACAGGAAGCGTGACACTACTGCTGCAGCTCGGGAGGAAAGCACACGTGCATGCCCCCACTCGAGACGAGGCCTGACTCCCCTGGGGAGACTCAGAAGCACCCCAAGATCCGTGGCAACACTGGAGAGGAATCCTCAGGTTCCGGCCCCGACTCCACACAAGGACTGAGGCCCCGGCATGGACGGGAGAGGAATCCCGAGAGGTCCCCTAGCAACTCGCATGGGGACTGGCCTTTCCTGAGGCCACCAGAGCGGGTCCCTGAGGTCCCCGTCGTAACTCGAGAAGACCGGCCGCAACTCGAGAAAATCCAGGAGGTTCTCCCCTCCAGGCGAGATGAGGCCCATTTCCGCTGAGGCGTCTCGAGGCTGATCACACCTCACCTCTGGAACTTCGAAAGGGTCCTTCACACCCAAATCAAGAAGTTCCCCGACCTAGCCGTCTCCACTCGAGAGGAATCACGAGGGTCCCGCCCACATCGAGAGGAGCCCCGTTTCCGCCTCGTAGCTCGAGATGAGGGATCCTTTCCCTGCTTCGTCGGGAAAGAGTTCCCGGCGTTCCCGTCGCATCTCAAGAGGAGGCCCTCTCAACAGGAACGGCGAGAGGAACTCCAGGGTCGTGCCACCATTCCAAGAGTCCCCCAGATGTCTCAGTCCATTCCAGAGGAACCTCTTTTCCCTTCACCGGCTCGTCTTTCAAGCAGAGGATCGACTCACACCAAGGTGGCACGTGGCACAGCCCTGTGGGAAAGCCTCGTGGGAAAGCCTCGAGGGACAGCCTCGAGGGAAAGCCACAGATCCCTTGATCCAGGTGACAGAAATCGTGACACTACTGCTGCAGCTCGGGAGGAAAGCGCACGTGCATGCCCCCACTCGAGACGAGGCCTGACTCCCCTGGGGAGACTCAGAAGCACCCCAAGATCCGTGGCAACACTGGAGAGGAATCCTCAGGTTCCGGCCCCGACTCCACACAAGGACTGAGGCCCCGGCATGGACGGGAGAGGAATCCCGAGACGTCCCCTAGCAACTCGCATGGGGACTGGCCTTTCCTGAGGCCACCAGAGCGGGTCCCTGAGGTCCCCGTCGTAACTCGAGAAGACCTGCCGCAACTCGAGAAAATCCAGGAGGTTCTCCCCTCCAGGCGAGATGAGGCCCATTTCCGCTGAGGCGTCTCGAGGCTGATCACACCTCACCTCTGGAACTTCGAAAGGGTCCTTCACACCCTTGGTGCAAATCAAGAAGTTCCCCGACCTAGCCGTCTCCACTCGAGAGGAATCACGAGGGTCCCGCCCACATCCAGAGGAGCCCCGTTTCCGCCTCGTAGCTCGAGATGAGGGATCCTTCCCCTGCTTCGTCGGGAAAGAGTTCCCGGCGTTCACGTCGCATCTCAACAGGAGGCCCTCTCAACAGGAACGGCGAGAGGAACTCCAGGGTCGTGCCACCATTCCAAGAGTCCCCCAGATGTCTCAGTCCATTCCAGAGGAACCTCTTTTCCCTTAACCGGCTCGTCTTTCACGCCGAGGATCGACTCCCACCAAGGTGGCACGTGGCACAGCCCTGTGGGAAAGCCTCGTGGGAAAGCCTCGAGGGACAGCCTCGAGGGAAAGCCACAGATCCCTTGATCCACGTGACAGGAAGCGTGACACTACTGCTGCAGCTCGGGAGGAAAGCGCACGTGCATGCCCCCACTCGAGACGAGGCCTGACTCCCCTGGGGAGACTCAGAAGCACCCCAAGATCCATGGCAACACTGGAGAGGAATCCTCAGGTTCCGGCCCCGACTCCACACAAGGACTGAGGCCGCGGCATGGACGGGAGAGGAATCCCGAGAGGTCCCCTAGCAACTCGCATGGGGACTGGCCTTTCCTGAGGCCACCAGAGCGGGTCCCTGAGGTCCCCGTCGTAACTCGAGAAGATCTGCTGCAACTCGAGAAAATCCAGGAGGTTCTCCCCTCCAGGCGAGATGAGGCCCATTTCCGCTGAGGCGTCTCGAGGCTGATCACACCTCACCTCTGGAACTTCGAAAGGGTCCTTCACACCCTTGGTGCAAATCAAGAAGTTCCCCGACCTAGCCGTCTCCACTCGAGAGGAATCACGAGGGTCCCGCCCACATCCAGAGGAGCCCCGTTTCCGCCTCGTAGCTCGAGATGAGGGATCCTTTCCCTGCTTCGTCGGGAAAGAGTTCCCGGCGTTCCCGTCGCATCTCAAGAGGAGGCCCTCTCAACAGGAACGGCGAGAGGAACTCCAGGGTCGTGCCACCATTCCAAGAGTCCCCCAGATGTCTCAGTCCATTCCAGAGGAACCTCTTTTCCCTTCACCGGCTCGTCTTTCAAGCAGAGGATCGACTCACACCAAGGTGGCACGTGGCACAGCCCTGTGGGAAAGCCTCGTGGGAAAGCCTCGAGGGACAGCCTCGAGGGAAAGCCACAGATCCCTTGATCCACGTGACAGGAAGCGTGACACTACTGCTGCAGCTCGGGAGGAAAGCGCACGTGCATGCCCCCACTCGAGACGAGGCCTGACTCCCCTGGGGAGACTCAGAAGCACCCCAAGATCCGTGGCAACACTGGAGAGGAATCCTCAGGTTCCGGCCCCGACTCCACACAAGGACTGAGGCCCCGGCATGGACGGGAGAGGAATCCCGAGAGGTCCCCTAGCAACTCGCATGGGGACTGGCCTTTCCTGAGGCCACCAGAGCGGGTCCCTGAGGTCCCCGTCGTAACTCGAGAAGACCGGCCGCAACTCGAGAAAATCCAGGAGGTTCTCCCCTCCAGGCGAGATGAGGCCCATTTCCGCTGAGGCGTCTCGAGGCTGATCACACCTCACCTCTGGAACTTCGAAAGGGTCCTTCACACCCAAATCAAGAAGTTCCCCGACCTAGCCGTCTCCACTCGAGAGGAATCACGAGGGTCCCGCCCACATCGAGAGGAGCCCCGTTTCCGCCTCGTAGCTCGAGATGAGGGATCCTTTCCCTGCTTCGTCGGGAAAGAGTTCCCGGCGTTCCCGTCGCATCTCAAGAGGAGGCCCTCTCAACAGGAACGGCGAGAGGAACTCCAGGGTCGTGCCACCATTCCAAGAGTCCCCCAGATGTCTCAGTCCATTCCAGAGGAACCTCTTTTCCCTTCACCGGCTCATCTTTCACGCCGAGGATCGACTCCCACCAAGGTGGCACGTGGCACAGCCCTGTGGGAAAGCCTCGTGGGAAAGTCTCGAGGGACAGCCTCGAGGGAAAGCCACAGATCCCTTGATCCACGTGACAGGAAGCGTGACACTACTGCTGCAGCTCGGGAGGAAAGCGCACGTGCATGCCCCCACTCGAGACGAGGCCTGACTCCCCTGGGGAGACTCAGAAGCACCCCAAGATCCATGGCAACACTGGAGAGGAATCCTCAGGTTCCGGCCCCGACTCCACACAAGGACTGAGGCCCCGGCATGGACGGGAGAGGAATCCCGAGAGGTCCCCTAGCAACTCGCATGGGGACTGGCCTTTCCTGAGGCCACCAGAGCGGGTCCCTGAGGTCCCCGTCGTAACTCGAGAAGACCTGCCGCAACTCGAGAAAATCCAGGAGGTTCTCCCCTCCAGGCGAGATGAGGCCCATTTCCGCTGAGGCGTCTCGAGGCTGATCACACCTCACCTCTGGAACTTCGAAAGGGTCCTTCACACCCTTGGTGAAAATCAAGAAGTTCCCCGACATACCCGTCTCCACTCGAGAGGAATCACGAGGGTCCCGCCCACATCCAGAGGAGCCCCGTTTCCTCCTCGTAGCTCGAGATGAGGGATCCTTTCCCTGCTTCGTCGGAAAAGAGTTCCCGGTGTTCCGGTCGCATCTCAAGAGGAGGCCCTCTCAACAGGAACGGCGAGAGGAACTCCAGGGTCGTGCCACCATTCCAAGAGTCCCCCAGATGTCTCAGTCCATTCCAGAGGAACCTCTTTTCCCTTCACCGGCTCGTCTTTCACGCCGAGGATCGACTCCCACCAAGGTGGCACGTGGCACAGCCCTGTGGGAAAGCCTCGTGGGAAAGCCTCGAGGGACAGCCTCGAGGGAAAGCCACAGATCCCTTGATCCACGTGACAGGAAGCGTGACACTACTGCTGCAGCTCGGGAGGAAAGCGCACGTGCATGCCCCCACTCGAGACGAGGCCTGACTCCCCTGGGGAGACTCAGAAGCACCCCAAGATCCATGGCAACACTGGAGAGGAATCCTCAGGTTCCGGCCCCGACTCCACACAAGGACTGAGGCCCTGGCATGGACGGGAGAGGAATCCCGAGAGGTCCCCTAGCAACTCGCATGGGGACTGGCCTTTCCTGAGGCCACCAGAGCGGGTCCCTGAAGTCCCCGTCGTAACTCGAGAAGACCTGCCGCAACTCGAGAAAATCCAGGAGGTTCTCCCCTCCAGGCGAGATGAGGCCCATTTCCGCTGAGGCGTCTCGAGGCTGATCACACCTCACCTCTGGAACTTCGAAAGGGTCCTTCACACCCTTGGTGCAAATCAAGAAGTTCCCCGACATACCCGTCTCCACTCGAGAGGAATCACGAGGGTCCCGCCCACATCCAGAGGAGCCCCGTTTCCGCCTCGTAGCTCGAGATGAGGGATCCTTTCCCTGCTTCGTCGGGAAAGAGTTCCCGGCGTTCACGTCGCATCTCAAGAGGAGGCCCTCTCAACAGGAACGGCGAGAGGAACTCCAGGGTCGTGCCACCATTCCAAGAGTCCCCCAGATGTCTCAGTCCATTCCAGAGGAACCTCTTTTCCCTTCACCGGCTCGTCTTTCAAGCAGAGGATCGACTCACACCAAGGTGGCACGTGGCACAGCCCTGTGGGAAAGCCTCGTGGGAAAGCCTCGAGGGACAGCCTCGAGGGAAAGCCACAGATCCCTTGATCCACGTGACAGGAAGCGTGACACTACTGCTGCAGCTCGGGAGGAAAGCGCACGTGCATGCCCCCACTCGAGACGAGGCCTGACTCCCCTGGGGAGACTCAGAAGCACCCCAAGATCCGTGGCAACACTGGAGAGGAATCCTCAGGTTCCGGCCCCGACTCCACACAAGGACTGAGGCCCCGGCATGGACGGGAGAGGAATCCCGAGAGGTCCCCTAGCAACTCGCATGGGGACTGGCCTTTCCTGAGGCCACCAGAGCGGGTCCCTGAGGTCCCCGTCGTAACTCGAGAAGACCTGCCGCAACTCGAGAAAATCCAGGAGGTTCTCCCCTCCAGGCGAGATGAGGCCCATTTCCGCTGAGGCGTCTCGAGGCTGATCACACCTCACCTCTGGAACTTCGAAAGGGTCCTTCACACCCTTGGTGCAAATCAAGAAGTTCCCCGACCTAGCCGTCTCCACTCGAGAGGAATCACGAGGGTCCCGCCCACATCCAGAGGAGCCCCGTTTCCTCCTCGTAGCTCGAGATGAGGGATCCTTTCCCTGCTTCGTCGTGAAAGAGTTCCCGGCGTTCCCGTCGCATCTCAAGAGGAGGCCTTCTCAACAGGAACGGCGAGAGGAACTCCAGGGTCGTGCCACCATTCCAAGAGTCCCCCAGATGTCTCAGTCCATTCCAGAGGAACCTCTTTTCCCTTCACCGGCTCGTCTTTCACGCCGAGGATCGACTCCCACCAAGGTGGCACGTGGCACAGCCCTGTGGGAAAGCCTCGTGGGAAAGCCTCGAGGGACAGCCTCGAGGGAAAGCCACAGATCCCTTGATCCACGTGACAGGAAGCGTGACACTACTGCTGCAGCTCGGGAGGAAAGCGCACGTGCATGCCCCCACTCGAGACGAGGCCTGACTCCCCTGGGGAGACTCAGAAGCACCCCAAGATCCATGGCAACACTGGAGAGGAATCCTCAGGTTCCGGCCCCGACTCCACACAAGGACTGAGGCCCCGGCATGGACGGGAGAGGAATCCCGAGAGGTCCCCTAGCAACTCGCATGGGGACTGGCCTTTCCTGAGGCCACCAGAGCGGGTCCCTGAGGTCCCCGTCGTAACTCGAGAAGACCTGCCGCAACTCGAGAAAATCCAGGAGGTTCTCCCCTCCAGGCGAGATGAGGCCCATTTCCGCTGAGGCGTCTCGAGGCTGATCACACCTCACCTCTGGAACTTCGAAAGGGTCCTTCACACCCTTGGTGCAAATCAAGAAGTTCCCCGACATACCCGTCTCCACTCGAGAGGAATCACGAGGGTCCCGCCCACATCCAGAGGAGCCCCGTTTCCGCCTCGTAGCTCGAGATGAGGGATCCTTTCCCTGCTTCGTCGGGAAAGAGTTCCCGGCGTTCCCGTCGCATCTCAAGAGGAGGCCCTCTCAACAGGAACGGCGAGAGGAACTCCAGGGTCGTGCCACCATTCCAAGAGTCCCCCAGATGTCTCAGTCCATTCCAGAGGAACCTCTTTTCCCTTCACCGGCTCGTCTTTCACGCCGAGGATCGACTCCCACCAAGGTGGCACGTGGCACAGCCCTGTGGGAAAGCCTCGTGGGAAAGCCTCGAGGGACAGCCTCGAGGGAAAGCCACAGATCCCTTGATCCACGTGACAGGAAGCGTGACACTACTGCTGCAGCTCGGGAGGAAAGCGCACGTGCATGCCCCCACTCGAGACGAGGCCTGACTCCCCTGGGGAGACTCAGAAGCACCCCAAGATCCGTGGCAACACTGGAGAGGAATCCTCAGGTTCCGGCCCCGACTCCACACAAGGACTGAGGCCCCGGCATGGACGGGAGAGGAATCCCGAGACGTCCCCTAGCAACTCGCATGGGGACTGGCCTTTCCTGAGGCCACCAGAGCGGGTCCCTGAGGTCCCCGTCGTAACTCGAGAAGACCTGCCGCAACTCGAGAAAATCCAGGAGGTTCTCCCCTCCAGGCGAGATGAGGCCCATTTCCGCTGAGGCGTCTCGAGGCTGATCACACCTCACCTCTGGAACTTCGAAAGGGTCCTTCACACCCTTGGTGCAAATCAAGAAGTTCCCCGACCTAGCCGTCTCCACTCGAGAGGAATTACGAGGGTCCCGCCCACATCCAGAGGAGCCCCGTTTCCGCCTCGTAGCTCGAGATGAGGGATCCTTTCCCTGCTTCGTCGGGAAAGAGTTCCCGGCGTTCCCGTCGCATCTCAAGAGGAGGCCCTCTCAACAGGAACGGCGAGAGGAACTCCAGGGTCGTGCCACCATTCCAAGAGTCCCCCAGATGTCTCAGTCCATTCCAGAGGAACCTCTTTTCCCTTCACCGGCTCGTCTTTCACGCCGAGGATCGACTCCCACCAAGGTGGCACGTGGCACAGCCCTGTGGGAAAGCCTCGTGGGAAAGCCTCGAGGGACAGCCTCGAGGGAAAGCCACAGATCCCTTGATCCAGGTGACAGGAAGCGTGACACTACTGCTGCAGCTCGGGAGGAAAGCGCACGTGCATGCCCCCACTCGAGACGAGGCCTGACTCCCCTGGGGAGACTCAGAAGCGCCCCAAGATCCATGGCAACACTGGAGAAGAATCCTCAGGTTCCGGCCCCGACTCCACACAAGGACTGAGGCCCCGGCATGGACGGGAGAGGAATCCCGAGAGGTCCCCTAGCACCTCGCATGGGGACTGGCCTTTCCTGAGGCCACCAGAGCGGGTCCCTGAGGTCCCCGTCGTAACTCGAGAAGACCTGCCGCAACTCGAGAAAATCCAGGAGGTTCTCCCCTCCAGGCGAGATGAGGCCCATTTCCGCTGAGGCGTCTCGAGGCTGATCACACCTCACCTCTGGAACTTCGAAAGGGTCCTTCACACCCTTGGTGCAAATCAAGAAGTTCCCCGACCTAGCCGTCTCCACTCGAGAGGAATCACGAGGGTCCCGCCCACATCCAGAGGAGCCCCGTTTCCGCCTCGTAGCTCGAGATGAGGGATCCTTTCCCTGCTTCGTCGGGAAAGAGTTCCCGGCGTTCCCGTCGCATCTCAAGAGGAGGCCCTCTCAACAGGAACGGCGAGAGGAACTCCAGGGTCGTGCCACCATTCCAAGAGTCCCTCAGATGTCTCAGTCCATTCCAGAGGAACCTCTTTTCCCTTCACCGGCTCGTCTTTCACGCCGAGGATCGACTCACACCAAGGTGGCACGTGGCACAGCCCTGTGGGAAAGCCTCGTGGGAAAGCCACGAGGGACAGCCTCGAGAGAAAGCCACAGATCCCTTGATCCACGTGACAGGAAGCGTGACACTACTGCTGCAGCTCGGGAGGAAAGCACACGTGCATGCCCCCACTCGAGACGAGGCCTGACTCCCCTGGGGAGACTCAGAAGCACCCCAAGATCAATGGCTACACTGGAGAGGAATCCTCAGGTTCTGGCCCCGACTCCACACAAGGACTGAGGCCCCGGCATGGACGCGAGAGGAATCCCGAGAGGTCCCCTAGCAACTCGCATGGGGACTGGCCTTTCCTGAGGCCACCAGAGCGGGTCCCTGAGGTCCCCGTCGTAACTGGAGAAGACCTGCCGCAACTCGAGAAAATCCAGGAGGTTCTCCCCTCCAGGCGAGATGAGGCCCATTTCCGCTGAGGCGTTTCGAGGCTGATCACACCTCACCTCCGGAACTTCGAAAGGGTCCTTCACACCCTTGGTGCAAATCAAGAAGTTCCCCGACCTAGCCGTCTCCACTCGAGAGGAATCACGAGGGTCCCGCCCACATCCAGAGGAGCCCCGTTTCCGCCTCGTAGCTCGAGATGAGGGATCCTTTCCCTGCTTGCTCGGGAAAGAGTTCCCGGCCTTCCCGTCGCATCTCAAGAGGAGGCCCTCTCAACAGGAACGGCGAGAGGAACTCCAGGTTCGTGCCACCATTCCAAGAGTCCCCCAGATGTCTCAGTCCATTCCAGAGGAACCTCTTTTCCCTTCACCGGCTCGTCTTTCAAGCCGAGGATCGACTCACACCAAGGTGGCACGTGGCACAGCCCTGTGGGAAAGCCTCGTGGGAAAGCCTCGAGGGACAGCCTCGAGGGAAAGCCACAGATCCCTTGATCCACGTGACAGGAAGCGTGACACTACTGCTGCAGCTCGGGAGGAAAGCGCACGTGCATGCCCCCACTCGAGACGAGGCCTGACTCCCCTGGGGAGACTCAGAAGCTCCCCAAGATCCATGGCTACACTGGAGAGGAATCCTCAGGTTCCGGCCCCGACTCCACACAAGGACTGAGGCCCCGGCATGGACGGGAGAGGAATCCTGAGAGGTCCCCTAGCAACTCGCATGGGGACTGGCCTTTCCTGAGGCCACCAGAACAGGTCCCTGAGGTCCCCGTCGTAACTCGAGAAGACCTGCCGCAACTCGAGAAAATCCAGGAGGTTCTCCCCACCAGGCGAGATGAGGCCCATTTCCGCTGAGGCGTCTCGAGGCTGATCACACCTCACCTCCGGAACTTCGAAAGGGTCCTTCACACCCTTGGTGCAAATCAAGAAGTTCCCCGACCTAGCCGTCTCCACTCGAGAGGAATCACGAGGGTCCCGCCCACATCCAGAGGAGCCCCGTTTCCGCCTCGTAGCTCGAGATGAGGGATCCTTTCCCTGCTTCGTCGGGAAAGAGTTCCCGGCGTTCCCGTCGCATCTCAAGAGGAGGCCCTCTCAACAGGAACGGCGAGAGGAACTCCAGGGTCGTGCCACCATTCCAAGAGTCCCCCAGATGTCTCAGTCCATTCCAGAGGAACCTCTTTTCCCTTCACCGGCTCGTCTTTCACGCCGAGGATCGACTCCCACCAAGGTGGCACGTGGCACAGCCCTGTGGGAAAGCCTCGTGGGAAAGCCTCGAGGGACAGCCTCGAGGGAAAGCCACAGATCCCTTGATCCACATGACAGGAAGCGTGACACTACTGCTGCAGCTCGGGAGGAAAGCGCACGTGCATGCCCCCACTCGAGACGAGGCCTGACTCCCCTGGGGAGACTCAGAAGCACCCCAAGATCCATGGCTACACTGGAGAGGAATCCTCAGGTTCCGGCCCCGACTCCACACAAGGACTGAGGCCCCGGCATGGACGGGAGAGGAATCCCGAGAGGTCCCCTAGCAACTCGCATGGGGACTGGCCTTTCCTGAGGCCACCAGAGCGGGTCCCTGAGGTCCCCGTCGTAACTCGAGAAGACCTGCCGCAACTCGAGAAAATCCAGGAGGTTCTCCCCTCCAGGCGAGATGAGGCCCATTTCCGCTGAGGCGTCTCGAGGCTGATCACACCTCACCTCTGGAACTTCGAAAGGGTCCTTCACAACCTTGGTGCAAATCAAGAAGTTCCCCGACCTAGCCGTCTCCACTCGAGAGGAATCACGAGGGTCCCGCCCACATCCAGAGGAGCCCCGTTTCCGCCTCGTAGCTCGAGATGAGGGATCCTTTCCCTGCTTGCTCGGGAAAGAGTTCCCGGCGTTCCCGTCGCATCTCAAGAGGAGGCCCTCTCAACAGGAACGGCGAGAGTAACTCCAGGGTCGTGCCACCATTCCAAGAGTCCCCCAGATGTCTCAGTCCATTCCAGAGGAACCTCTTTTCCCTTCACCGGCTCGTCTTTCAAGCCGAGGATCGACTCACACCAAGGTGGCACGTGGCACAGCCCTGTGGGAAAGCCTCGTGGGAAAGCCTCGAGGGACAGCCTCGAGGGAAAGCCACAGATCCATTGATCCACGTGACAGGAAGCGTGACACTACTGCTGCAGCTCGGGAGGAAAGCACACGTGCATGCCCCCACTCGAGACGAGGCCTGACTCCCCTGGGGAGACTCAGAAGCACCCCAAGATCCATGGCAACACTGGAGAGGAATCCTCAGGTTCCGGCCCCGACTCCACACAAGGACTGAGGCCCCGGCATGGACGGGAGAGGAATCCCGAGAGGTCCCCTAGCAACTCGCATGGGGACTGGCCTTTCCTGAGGCCACCAGAGCGGGTCCCTGAGGTCCCCGTCGTAACTCGAGAAGACCTGCCGCAACTCGAGAAAATCCAGGAGGTTCTCCCCTCCAGGCGAGATGAGGCCCATTTCCGCTGAGGCGTCTCGAGGCTGATCACACCTCACCTCCGGAACTTCGAAAGGGTCCTTCACACCCTTGGTGCAAATCAAGAAGTTCCCCGACCTAGCCGTCTCCACTCGAGAGGAATCACGAGGGTCCCGCCCACATCCAGAGGAGCCCCGTTTCCGCCTCGTAGCTCGAGATGAGGGATCCTTTCCCTGCTTCGTCGGGAAAGAGTTCCCGGGGTTCCCGTCGCATCTCAAGAGGAGGCCCTCTCAACAGGAACGGCGAGAGGAACTCCAGGGTCGTGCCACCATTCCAAGAGTCCCCCAGATGTCTCAGTCCATTCCAGAGGAACCTCTTTTCCCTTCACCGGCTCGTCTTTCACGCCGAGGATCGACTCACACCAAGGTGGCACGTGGCACAGCCCTGTGGGAAAGCCTCGTGGGAAAGCCTCGAGGGACAGCCTCGAGGGAAAGCCACAGATCCCTTGATCCACGTGACAGGAAGCGTGACACTACTGCTGCAGCTCGGGAGGAAAGCGCACGTGCATGCCCCCACTCGAGACGAGGCCTGACTCCCCTGGGGAGACTCAGAAGCACCACAAGATCCATGGCTACACTGGAGAGGAATCCTCAGGTTCCGGCCCCGACTCCACACAAGGACTGAGGCCCCGGCATGGACGGGAGAGGAATCCCGAGAGGTCCCCTAGCAACTCGCATGGGGACTGGCCTTTCCTGAGGCCACCAGAGCGGGTCCCTGAGGTCCCCGTCGTAACTCGAGAAGACCTGCCGCAACTCGAGAAAATCCAGGAGGTTCTCCCCTCCAGGCGAGATGAGGCCCATTTCCGCTGAGGCGTCTCGAGGCTGATCACACCTCACCTCTGGAACTTCGAAAGGGTCCTTCACACCCTTGGTGCAAATCAAGAAGTTCCCCGACCTAGCCGTCTCCACTCGAGAGGAATCACGAGGGTCCCGCCCACATCCAGAGGAGCCCCGTTTCCGCCTCGTAGCTCGAGATGAGGGATCCTTTCCCTGCTTCGTCGGGAAAGAGTTCCCGGCTTTCCCGTCGCATCTCAAGAGAAGGCCCTCTCAACAGGAACGGCGAGAGGAACTCCAGGGTCGTGCCACCATTCCAAGAGTCCCCCAGATGTCTCAGTCCATTCCAGAGGAACCTCTTTTCCCTTCACCGGCTCGTCTTTCACGCCGAGGATCGACTCACACCAAGGTGGCACGTGGCACAGCCCTGTGGGAAAGCCTCGTGGGAAAGCCTCGAGGGACAGCCTCGAGGGAAAGCCACAGATCCCTTGATCCACGTGACAGGAAGCGTGACACTACTGCTGCAGCTCGGGAGGAAAGCGCACGTGCATGCCCCCACTCGAGACGAGGCCTGACTCCCCTGGGGAGACTCAGAAGCACCCCAAGATCCATGGCAACACTGGAGAGGAATTCTCAGGTTCCGGCCCCGACTCCACACAAGGACTGAGGCCCCGGCATGGACGGGAGAGGAATCCCGAGAGGTCCCCTAGCAACTCGCATGGGGACTGGCCTTTCCTGAGGCCAACAGAGCGGGTCCCTGAGGTCCCCGTCGTAACTCGAGAAGACCTGCCGCAACTCGAGAAAATCCAGGAGGTTCTCCCCTCCAGGCGAGATGAGGCCCATTTCCGCTGAGGCATCTCGAGGCTGATCACACCTCACCTCCGGAACTTCGAAAGGGTCCTTCACACCCTTGGTGCAAATCAAGAAGTTCCCCTACCTAGCCGTCTCCACTCGAGAGGAATCATGAGGGTCCCGCCCACATCCAGAGGAGCCCCGTTTCCGCCTCGTAGCTCGAGATGAGGGATCCTTTCCCAGCTTCGTCGGGAAAGAGTTCCCGGCGTTCCCGTCGCATCTCAAGAGGAGGCCCTCTCAACAGGAACGGGGAGAGGAACTCCAGGGTCGTGCCACCATTCCAAGAGTCCCCCAGATGTCTCAGTCCATTCCAGAGGAACCTCTTTTCCCTTCACCGGCTCGTCTTTCACGCCGAGGATCGACTCCCACCAAGGTGGCACGTGGCACAGCCCTGTGGGAAAGCCTCGTGGGAAAGCCTCGAGGGACAGCCTCGAGGGAAAGCCACAGATCCCTTGATCCACGTGACAGGAAGCGTGACACTACTGCTGCAGCTCGGGAGGAAAGCCCACGTGCCTGCCCCCACTCGAGACGAGGCCTGACTCCCCTGGGGAGACTCAGAAGCACCCCAAGATCCATGGCAACACTGGAGAGGAATTCTCAGGTTCCGGCCCCGACTCCACACAAGGACTGAGGCCCCGGCATGGACGGGAGAGGAATCCCGAGAGGTCCCCTAGCAACTCGCATGGGGACTGGCCTTTCCTGAGGCCACCAGAGCGGGTCCCTGAGGTCCCCGTCGTAACTCGAGAAGACCTGCCGCAACTGGAGAAAATCCAGGAGGTTCTCCCCTCCAGGCGAGATGAGGCCCATTTCCGCTGAGGCGTCTCGAGGCTGATCACACCTCACCTCTGGAACTTCGAAAGGGTCCTTCACACCCTTGGTGCAAATCAAGAAGTTCCCCGACCTAGCCGTCTCCACTCGAGAGGAATCACGAGGGTCCCGCCCACATCCAGAGGAGCCCCGTTTCCGCCTCGTAGCTCGAGATGAGGGATCCTTTCCCTGCTTCGTCGGGAAAGAGTTCCCGGCGTTCCCGTCGCATCTCAAGAGGAGGCCCTCTCAACAGGAACGGCGAGAGTAACTCCAGGGTCGTGCCACCATTCCAAGAGTCCCCCAGATGTCTCAGTCCATTCCAGAGGAACCTCTTTTCCCTTCACCGGCTCGTCTTTCATGCCGAGGATCGACTCCCACCAAGGTGGCACGTGGCACAGCCCTGTGGGAAAGCCTCGTGGGAAAGCCTCGAGGGACAGCCTCGAGGGAAAGCCACAGATCCCTTGATCCACGTGACAGGAAGCGTGACACTACTGCTGCAGCTCGGGAGGAAAGCGCACGTGCATGCCCCCACTCGAGACGAGGCCTGACTCCCCTGGGGAGACTCAGAAGCACCCCAAGATCCATGGCAACACTGGAGAGGAATCCTCAGGTTCCGGCCCCGACTCCACACAAGGACTGAGGCCCCGGCATGGACGGGAGAGGAATCCCGAGAGGTCCCCTAGCAACTCGCATGGGGACTGGCCTTTCCTGAGGCCACCAGAGCGGGTCCCTGAGGTCCCAGTCGTAACTCGAGAAGACCTGCCGCAACTCGAGAAAATCCAGGAGGTTCTACCCTCCAGGCGAGATGAGGCCCATTTCCGCTGAGGCGTCTCGAGGCTGATCACACCTCACCTCTGGAACTTCGAAAGGGTCCTTCACAACCTTGGTGCAAATCAAGAAGTTCCCCGACCTAGCCATCTCCACTCGAGAGGAATCACGAGGGTCCCGCCCACATCCAGAGAAGCCCCGTTTCCGCCTCGTAGCTCGAGATGAGGGATCCTTTCCCTGCTTGCTCGGGAAAGAGTTCCCGGCGTTCCCGTCGCATCTCAAGAGGAGGCCCTCTCAACAGGAACGGCGAGAGAAACTCCAGGGTCGTGCCACCATTCCAAGAGTCCCCCAGATGTCTCAGTCCATTCCAGAGGAACCTCTTTTCCCTTCACCGGCTCGTCTTTCAAGCCGAGGATCGACTCCCACCAAGGTGGCACGTGGCACAGCCCTGTGGGAAAGCCTCGTGGGAAAGCCTCGAGGGACAGCCTCGAGGGAAAGCCACAGATCCCTTGATCCACGTGACAGGAAGCGTGACACTACTGCTGCAGCTCGGGAGGAAAGCGCACGTGCATGCCCCCACTCGAGACGAGGCCTGACTCCCCTGGGGAGACTCAGAAGCACCCCAAGATCCATGGCTACACTGGAGAGGAATCCTCAGGTTCCGGCCCCGACTCCACACAAGGACTGAGGCCCCGGCATGGACGGGAGAGGAATCCCGAGAGGTCCCCTAGCAACTCGCATGGGGACTGGCCTTTCCTGAGGCCACCAGAGCGGGTCCCTGAGGTCCCCGTCGTAACTCGAGAAGACCTGCCGCAACTCGAGAAAATCCAGGAGGTTCTCCCCTCCAGGCGAGATGAGGCCCATTTCCGCTGAGGCGTCTCGAGGCTGATCACACCTCACCTCTGGAACTTCGAAAGGGTCCTTCACAACCTTGGTGCAAATCAAGAAGTTCCCCGACCTAGCCGTCTCCACTCGAGAGGCATCACGAGGGTCCCGCCCACATCCAGAGGAGCCCCGTTTCCGCCTCGTAGCTCGAGATGAGGGATCCTTTCCCTGCTTGCTCGGGAAAGAGTTCCCGGCGTTCCCGTCGCATCTCAAGAGGAGGCCCTCTCAACAGGAATGGCGAGAGTAACTCCAGGGTCGTGCCACCATTCCAAGAGTCCCCCAGATGTCTCAGTCCATTCCAGAGGAACCTCTTTTCCCTTCACCGGCTCGTCTTTCAAGCCGAGGATCGACTCACACCAAGGTGGCACGTGGCACAGCCCTGTGGGAAAGCCTCGTGGGAAAGCCTCGAGGGACAGCCTCGAGGGAAAGCCACAGATCCCTTGATCCACGTGACAGGAAGCGTGACACTACTGCTGCAGCTCGGGAGGAAAGCGCACGTGCATGCCCCCACTCGAGACGAGGCCTGACTCCCCTGGGGAGACTCAGAAGCACCCCAAGATCCATGGCAACACTGGAGAGGAATCCTCAGGTTCCGGCCCCGACTCCACACAAGGACTGAGGCCCCGGCATGGACGGGAGAGGAATCCCGAGAGGTCCCCTAGCAACTCGCATGGGGACTGGCCTTTCCTGAGGCCACCAGAGCGGGTCCCTGAGGTCCCCGTCGTAACTCGAGAAGACCTGCCGCAACTCGAGAAAATCCAGGAGGTTCTCCCCTCCAGGCGAGATGAGGCCCATTTCCGCTGAGGCGTCTCGAGGCTGATCACACCTCACCTCCGGAACTTCGAAAGGGTCCTTCACACCCTTGGTGCAAATCGAGAAGTTTCCCGACCTAGCCGTCTCCACTCGAGAGGAATCACGAGGGTCCCGCCCACATCCAGAGGAGCCCCGTTTCCGCTCGTAGCTCGAGATGAGGGATCCTTTCCCTGCTTCGTCGGGAAAGAGTTCCCGGCGTTCCCGTCGCATCTCAAGAGGAGGCCCTCTCAACAGGAACGGCGAGAGGAACTCCAGGGTCGTGCCACCATTCCAAGAGTCCCCCAGATGTCTCAGTCCATTCCAGAGGAACCTCTTTTCCCTTCACCGGCTCGTCTTTCACGCCGAGGATCGACTCACACCAAGGTGGCACGTGGCACAGCCCTGTGGGAAAGCCTCGTGGGAAAGCCTCGAGGGACAGCCTCGAGGGAAAGCCACAGATCCCTTGATCCACGTGACAGGAAGCGTGACACTACTGCTGCAGCTCGGGAGGAAAGCGCACGTGCATGCCCCCACTCGAGACGAGGCCTGACTCCCCTGGGGAGACTCAGAAGCACCCCAAGATCCATGGCAACACTGGAGAGGAATCCTCAGGTTCCGGCCCCGACTCCACACAAGGACTGAGGCCCCGGCATGGACGGGAGAGGAATCCCGAGAGGTCCCCTAGCAACTCGCATGGGGACTGGCCTTTCCTGAGGCCACCAGAGCGGGTCCCTGAGGTCCCCGTCGTAACTCGAGAAGACCTGCCGCAACTCGAGAAAATCCAGGAGGTTCTCCCCTCCAGGCGAGATGAGGCCCATTTCCGCTGAGGCGTCTCGAGGCTGATCACACCTCACCTCTGGAACTTCGAAAGGGTCCTTCACACCCTTGGTGCAAATCAAGAAGTTCCCCGACCTAGCCGTCTCCACTCGAGAGGAATCACGAGGGTCCCGCCCACATCCAGAGGAGCCCCGTTTCCGCCTCGTAGCTCGAGATGAGGGATCCTTTCCCTGCTTCGTCGGGAAAGAGTTCCCGGCGTTCCCGTCGCATCTCAAGAGGAGGCCCTCTCAACAGGAACGGCGAGAGGAACTCCAGGGTCGTGCCACCATTCCAAGAGTCCCCCAGATGTCTCAGTCCATTCCAGAGGAACCTCTTTTCCCTTCACCGGCTCGTCTTTCACGCCGAGGATCGACTCCCACCAAGGTGGCACGTGGCACAGCCCTGTGGGAAAGCCTCGTGGGAAAGCCTCGAGGGACAGCCTCGAGGGAAAGCCACAGATCCCTTGATCCACGTGACAGGAAGCGTGACACTACTGCTGCAGCTCGGGAGGAAAGCGCACGTGCATGCCCCCACTCGAGACGAGGCCTGACTCCCCTGGGGAGACTCAGAAGCACCCCAAGATCCATGGCAACACTGGAGAGGAATCCTCAGGTTCCGGCCCCGACTCCACACAAGGACTGAGGCCCCGGCATGGACGGGAGAGGAATCCCGAGACGTCCCCTAGCAACTCGCATGGGGACTGGCCTTTCCTGAGGCCACCAGAGCGGGTCCCTGAGGTCCCCGTCGTAACTCGAGAAGACCGGCCGCAACTCGAGAAAATCCAGGAGGTTCTACCCTCCAGGCGAGATGAGGCCCATTTCCGCTGAGGCGTCTCGAGGCTGATCACACCTCACCTCTGGAACTTCGAAAGGGTCCTTCACAACCTTGGTGCAAATCAAGAAGTTCCCCGACCTAGCCATCTCCACTCGAGAGGAATCACGAGGGTCCCGCCCACATCCAGAGAAGCCCCGTTTCCGCCTCGTAGCTCGAGATGAGGGATCCTTTCCCTGCTTGCTCGGGAAAGAGTTCCCGGCGTTCCCGTCGCATCTCAAGAGGAGGCCCTCTCAACAGGAACGGCGAGAGAAACTCCAGGGTCGTGCCACCATTCCAAGAGTCCCCCAGATGTCTCAGTCCATTCCAGAGGAACCTCTTTTCCCTTCACCGGCTCGTCTTTCAAGCCGAGGATCGACTCCCACCAAGGTGGCACGTGGCACAGCCCTGTGGGAAAGCCTCGTGGGAAAGCCTCGAGGGACAGCCTCGAGGGAAAGCCACAGATCCCTTGATCCACGTGACAGGAAGCGTGACACTACTGCTGCAGCTCGGGAGGAAAGCGCACGTGCATGCCCCCACTCGAGACGAGGCCTGACTCCCCTGGGGAGACTCAGAAGCACCCCAAGATCCATGGCTACACTGGAGAGGAATCCTCAGGTTCCGGCCCCGACTCCACACAAGGACTGAGGCCCCGGCATGGACGGGAGAGGAATCCCGGAGGTCCCCTAGCAACTCGCATGGGGACTGGCCTTTCCTGAGGCCACCAGAGCGGGTCCCTGAGGTCCCCGTCGTAACTCGAGAAGACCTGCCGCAACTCGAGAAAATCCAGGAGGTTCTCCCCTCCAGGCGAGATGAGGCCCATTTCCGCTGAGGCGTCTCGAGGCTGATCACACCTCACCTCTGGAACTTCGAAAGGGTCCTTCACACCCTTGGTGCAAATCAAGAAGTTCCCCGACATACCCGTCTCCACTCGAGAGGAATCACGAGGGTCCCGCCCACATCCAGAGGAGCCCCGTTTCCGCCTCGTAGCTCGAGATGAGGGATCCTTTCCCTGCTTCGTCGGGAAAGAGTTCCCGGCGTTCCCGTCGCATCTCAAGAGGAGGCCCTCTCAACAGGAACGGCGAGAGGAACTCCAGGGTCGTGCCACCATTCCAAGAGTCCCCCAGATGTCTCAGTCCATTCCAGAGGAACCTCTTTTCCCTTCACCGGCTCGTCTTTCACGCCGAGGATCGACTCCCACCAAGGTGGCACGTGGCACAGCCCTGTGGGAAAGCCTCGTGGGAAAGCCTCGAGGGACAGCCTCGAGGGAAAGCCACAGATCCCTTGATCCACGTGACAGGAAGCGTGACACTACTGCTGCAGCTCGGGAGGAAAGCGCACGTGCATGCCCCCACTCGAGACGAGGACTGACTCCCCTGGGGAGACTCAGAAGCACCCCAAGATCCATGGCAACACTGGAGAGGAATCCTCAGGTTCCGGCCCCGACTCCACACAAGGACTGAGGCCCCGGCATGGACGGGAGAGGAATCCCGAGACGTCCCCTAGCAACTCGCATGGGGACTGGCCTTTCCTGAGGCCACCAGAGCGGGTCCCTGAGGTCCCCGTCGTAACTCGAGAAGACCGGCCGCAACTCGAGAAAATCCAGGAGGTTCTACCCTCCAGGCGAGATGAGGCCCATTTCCGCTGAGGCGTCTCAGGCTGATCACACCTCACCTCTGGAACTTCGAAAGGGTCCTTCACAACCTTGGTGCAAATCAAGAAGTTCCCCGACCTAGCCATCTCCACTCGAGAGGAATCACGAGGGTCCCGCCCACATCCAGAGAAGCCCCGTTTCCGCCTCGTAGCTCGAGATGAGGGATCCTTTCCCTGCTTGCTCGGGAAAGAGTTCCCGGCGTTCCCGTCGCATCTCAAGAGGAGGCCCTCTCAACAGGAACGGCGAGAGAAACTCCAGGGTCGTGCCACCATTCCAAGAGTCCCCCAGATGTCTCAGTCCATTCCAGAGGAACCTCTTTTCCCTTCACCGGCTCGTCTTTCAAGCCGAGGATCGACTCCCACCAAGGTGGCACGTGGCACAGCCCTGTGGGAAAGCCTCGTGGGAAAGCCTCGAGGGACAGCCTCGAGGGAAAGCCACAGATCCCTTGATCCACGTGACAGGAAGCGTGACACTACTGCTGCAGCTCGGGAGGAAAGCGCACGTGCATGCCCCCACTCGAGACGAGGCCTGACTCCCCTGGGGAGACTCAGAAGCACCCCAAGATCCATGGCTACACTGGAGAGGAATCCTCAGGTTCCGGCCCCGACTCCACACAAGGACTGAGGCCCCGGCATGGACGGGAGAGGAATCCCGAGAGGTCCCCTAGCAACTCGCATGGGGACTGGCCTTTCCTGAGGCCACCAGAGCGGGTCCCTGAGGTCCCCGTCGTAACTCGAGAAGACCTGCCGCAACTCGAGAAAATCCAGGAGGTTCTCCCCTCCAGGCGAGATGAGGCCCATTTCCGCTGAGGCGTCTCGAGGCTGATCACACCTCACCTCTGGAACTTCGAAAGGGTCCTTCACACCCTTGGTGCAAATCAAGAAGTTCCCCGACCTAGCCGTCTCCACTCGAGAGGCATCACGAGGGTCCCGCCCACATCCAGAGGAGCCCCGTTTCCGCCTCGTAGCTCGAGATGAGGGATCCTTTCCCGGCTTGCTCGGGAAAGAGTTCCCGGCGTTCCCGTCGCATCTCAAGAGGAGGCCCTC
Source organism: Budorcas taxicolor (assembly GCF_023091745.1). NCBI lineage: Eukaryota > Metazoa > Chordata > Mammalia > Artiodactyla > Bovidae > Budorcas > Budorcas taxicolor. The sequence goes on from NW_026291744.1 coordinate 81,793, forward strand.
TCAACAGGAACGGCGAGAGTAACTCCAGGGTCGTGCCACCATTCCAAGAGTCCCCCAGATGTCTCAGTCCATTCCAGAGGAACCTCTTTTCCCTTCACCGGCTCGTCTTTCAAGCCGAGGATCGACTCACACCAAGGTGGCACGTGACACAGCCCTGTGGGAAAGCCTCGTGGGAAAGCCTCGAGGGACAGCCTCGAGGGAAAGCCACAGATCCCTTGATCCACGTGACAGGAAGCGTGACACTACTGCTGCAGCTCGGGAGGAAAGCGCACGTGCATGCCCCCACTCGAGACGAGGCCTGACTCCCCTGGGGAGACTCAGAAGCACCCCAAGATCCATGGCAACACTGGAGAGGAATCCTCAGGTTCCGGCCCCGACTCCACACAAGGACTGAGGCCCCGGCATGGACGGGAGAGGAATCCTGAGAGGTCCCCTAGCAACTCGCATGGGGACTGGCCTTTCCTGAGGCCACCAGAGCGGGTCCCTGAGGTCCCCGTCGTAACTCGAGAAGACCTGCCGCAACTCGAGAAAATCCAGGAGGTTCTCCCCTCCAGGCGAGATGAGGCCCATTTCCGCTGAGGCGTCTCGAGGCTGATCACACCTCACCTCCGGAACTTCGAAAGGGTCCTTCACACCCTTGGTGCAAATCAAGAAGTTTCCCGACCTAGCCGTCTCCACTCGAGAGGAATCACGAGGGTCCCGCCCACATCCAGAGGAGCCCCGTTTCCGCTCGTAGCTCGAGATGAGGGATCCTTTCCCTGCTTCGTCGGGAAAGAGTTCCCGGCGTTCCCGTCGCATCTCAAGAGGAGGCCCTCTCAACAGGAACGGCGAGAGGAACTCCAGGGTCGTGCCACCATTCCAAGAGTCCCCCAGATGTCTCAGTCCATTCCAGAGGAACCTCTTTTCCCTTCACCGGCTCGTCTTTCACGCCGAGGATCGACTCACACCAAGGTGGCACGTGGCACAGCCCTGTGGGAAAGCCTCGTGGGAAAGCCTCGAGGGACAGCCTCGAGGGAAAGCCACAGATCCCTTGATCCACGTGACAGGAAGCGTGACACTACTGCTGCAGCTCGGGAGGAAAGCGCACGTGCATGCTCCCACTCGAGACGAGGCCTGACTCCCCTGGGGAGACTCAGAAGCACCCCAAGATCCATGGCAACACTGGAGAGGAATCCTCAGGTTCCGGCCCCGACTCCACACAAGGACTGAGGCCCCGGCATGGACGGGAGAGGAATCCCGAGAGGTCCCCTAGCAACTCGCATGGGGACTGGCCTTTCCTGAGGCCACCAGAGCGGGTCCCTGAGGTCCCCGTCGTAACTCGAGAAGACCTGCCGCAACTCGAGAAAATCCAGGAGGTTCTCCCCTCCAGGCGAGATGAGGCCCATTTCCGCTGAGGCGTCTCGAGGCTGATCACACCTCACCTCTGGAACTTCGAAAGGGTCCTTCACACCCTTGGTGCAAATCAAGAAGTTCCCCGACATACCCGTCTCCACTCGAGAGGAATCACGAGGGTCCCGCCCACATCCAGAGGAGCCCCGTTTCCGCCTCGTAGCTCGAGATGAGGGATCCTTTCCCTGCTTCGTCGGGAAAGAGTTCCCGGCGTTCCCGTCGCATCTCAAGAGGAGGCCCTCTCAACAGGAACGGCGAGAGGAACTCCAGGGTCGTGCCACCATTCCAAGAGTCCCCCAGATGTCTCAGTCCATTCCAGAGGAACCTCTTTTCCCTTCACCGGCTCGACTTTCACGCCGAGGATCGACTCCCACCAAGGTGGCACGTGGCACAGCCCTGTGGGAAAGCCTCGTGGGAAAGCCTCGAGGGACAGCCTCGAGGGAAAGCCACAGATCCCTTGATCCACGTGACAGGAAGCGTGACACTACTGCTGCAGCTCGGGAGGAAAGCGCACGTGCATGCCCCCACTCGAGACGAGGCCTGACTCCCCTGGGGAGACTCAGAAGCACCCCAAGATCCATGGCAACACTGGAGAGGAATCCTCAGGTTCCGGCCCCGACTCCACACAAGGACTGAGGCCCCGGCATGGACGGGAGAGGAATCCCGAGAGGTCCCCTAGCAACTCGCATGGGGACTGGCCTTTCCTGAGGCCACCAGAGCGGGTCCCTGAGGTCCCCGTCGTAACTGGAGAAGACCTGCCGCAACTCGAGAAAATCCAGGAAGTTCTCCCCTCCAGGCGAGATGAGGCCCATTTCCGCTGAGGCGTTTCGAGGCTGATCACACCTCGCCTCCGGAACTTCGAAAGGGTCCTTCACACCCTTGGTGCAAATCAAGAAGTTCCCCGACCTAGCCGTCTCCACTCGAGAGGAATCACGAGGGTGCCGCCCACATCCAGAGGAGCCCCGTTTCCGCCTCGTAGCTCGAGATGAGGGATCCTTTCCCTGCTTCGTCGGGAAAGAGTTCCCGGCGTTCCCGTCGCATCTCAAGAGGAGGCCCTCTCAACAGGAACGGCGAGAGGAACTCCAGGGTCGTGCCACCATTCCAAGAGTCCCCCAGATGTCTCAGTCCATTCCAGAGGAACCTCTTTTCACTTCACCGGCTCGTCTTTCACGCCGAGGATCGACTCCCACCAAGGTGGCACGTGGCACAGCCCTGTGGGAAAGCCTCGTGGGAAAGCCTCGAGGGACAGCCTCGAGGGAAAGCCACAGATCCCTTGATCCACGTGACAGGAAGCGTGACACTACTGCTGCAGCTCGGGAGGAAAGCGCACGTGCATGCCCCCACTCGAGACGAGGCCTGACTCCCCTGGGGAGACTCAGAAGCACCCCAAGATCCATGGCAACACTGGAGAGGAATCCTCAGGTTCCGGCCCCGACTCCACACAAGGACTGAGGCCCCGGCATGGACGGGAGAGGAATCCCGAGAGGTCCCCTAGCAACTCGCATGGGGACTGGCCTTTCCTGAGGCCACCAGAGCGGGTCCCTGAGGTCCCCGTCGTAACTCGAGAAGACCTGCCGCAACTCGAGAAAATCCAGGAGGTTCTCCCCTCCAGGCGAGATGAGGCCCATTTCCGCTGAGGCGTCTCGAGGCTGATCACACCTCACCTCTGGAACTTCGAAAGGGTCCTTCACACCCTTGGTGCAAATCAAGAAGTTCCCCGACCTAGCCGTCTCCACTCGAGAGGAATCACGAGGGTCCCGCCCACATCCAGAGGAGCCCCGTTTCCGCCTCGTAGCTCGAGATGAGGCATCCTTTCCCTGCTTCGTCGGGAAAGAGTTCCCGGCGTTGCCGTCGCATCTCAAGAGGAGGCCCTCTCAACAGGAACGGCGAGAGGAACTCCAGGGTCGTGCCACCATTCCAAGAGTCCCCCAGATGTCTCAGTCCATTCCAGAGGAACCTCTTTTCCCTTCACCGGCTCGTCTTTCAAGCAGAGGATCGACTCACACCAAGGTGGCACGTGGCACAGCCCTGTGGGAAAGCCTCGTGGGAAAGCCTCGAGGGACAGCCTCGAGGGAAAGCCACAGATCCCTTGATCCACGTGACAGGAAGCGTGACACTACTGCTGCAGCTCGGGAGGAAAGCGCACGTGCATGCCCCCACTCGAGACGAGGCCTGACTCCCCTGGGGAGACTCAGAAGCACCCCAAGATCCGTGGCAACACTGGAGAGGAATCCTCAGGTTCCGGCCCCGACTCCACACAAGGGCTGAGGCCCCGGCATGGACGGGAGAGGAATCCCGAGAGGTCCCCTAGCAACTCGCATGGGGACTGGCCTTTCCTGAGGCCACCAGAGCGGGTCCCTGAGGTCCCCGTCGTAACTCGAGAAGACCTGCCGCAACTCGAGAAAATCCAGGAGGTTCTACCCTCCAGGCGAGATGAGGCCCATTTCTGCTGAGGCGTCTCGAGGCTGATCACACCTCACCTCTGGAACTTCGAAAGGGTCCTTCACACCCTTGGTGCAAATCAAGAAGTTCCCCGACCTAGCCGTCTCCACTCGAGAGGAATCACGAGGGTCCCGCCCACATCCAGAGGAGCCCCGTTTCCGCCTCGTAGCTCGAGATGAGGGATCCTTTCCCTGCTTGCTCGGGAAAGAGTTCCCGGCGTTCCCTTCGCATCTCAAGAGGAGGCCCTCTCAACAGGAACGGCGAGAGTAACTCCAGGGTCGTGCCACCATTCCAAGAGTCCCCCAGATGTCTCAGTCCATTCCAGAGGAACCTCTTTTCCCTTCACCGGCTCGTCTTTCACGCCGAGGATCGACTCACACCAAGGTGGCACGTGGCACAGCCCTGTGGGAAAGCCTCGTGGGAAAGCCTCGAGGGACAGCCTCGAGGGAAAGCCACAGATCCCTTGATCCACGTGACAGGAAGCGTGACACTACTGCTGCAGCTCGGGAGGAAAGCGCACGTGCATGCCCCAACTCGTGACGAGGCCTGACTCCCCTGGGGAGACTCAGAAGCCCCCCAAGATCCGTGGCAACAGTGGAAAGGAATCCTGAGGTTCCCGCCCCGACTCCACACAAGGACTGAGGCCCCGGCATGGACGGGAGAGGAATCCCGAGAGGTCCCCTAGCAACTCGCATGGGGACTGGCCTTTCCTGAGGCCACCAGAGCGGGTCCCTGAGGTCCCCGTCGTAACTCGAGAAGACCTGCCGCAACTCGAGAAAATCCAGGAGGTTCTCCCCTCCAGGCGAGATGAGGCCCATTTCCGCTGAGGCGTTTCGAGGCTGATCACACCTCACCTCTGGAACTTCGAAAGGGTCCTTCACACCCTTGGTGCAAATCAAGAAGTTCCCCGACATACCCGTCTCCACTCGAGAGGAATCACGAGGGTCCCGCCCACATCCAGAGGAGCCCCGTTTCCGCCTCGTAGCTCGAGATGAGGGATCCTTTCCCTGCTTCGTCGGGAAAGAGTTCCCGGCGTTCCTGTCGCATCTCAAGAGGAGGCCCTCTCAACAGGAACGGCGAGAGGAACTCCAGTGTCGTGCCACCATTCCAAGAGTCCCCCAGATGTCTCAGTCCATTCCAGAGGAACCTCTTTTCCCTTCACCGGCTCGTCTTTCACGCCGAGGATCGACTCCCACCAAGGTGGCACGTGGCACAGCCCTGTGGGAAAGCCTCGTGGGAAAGCCTCGAGGGACAGCCTCGAGGGAAAGCCACAGATCCCTTGATCCAAGTGACAGGAAGCGTGACACTACTGCTGCAGCTCGGGAGGAAAGCGCACGTGCATGCCCCCACTCGAGACGAGGACTGACTCCCCTGGGGAGACTCAGAAGCACCCCAAGATCCATGGCAACACTGGAGAGGAATCCTCAGGTTCCGGCCCCGACTCCACACAAGGACTGAGGCCCCGGCATGGACGGGAGAGGAATCCCGAGACGTCCCCTAGCAACTCGCATGGGGACTGGCCTTTCCTGAGGCCACCAGAGCGGGTCCCTGAGGTCCCCGTCGTAACTCGAGAAGACCGGCCGCAACTCGAGAAAATCCAGGAGGTTCTCCCCTCCAGGCGAGATGAGGCCCATTTCCGCTGAGGCGTCTCGAGGCTGATCACACCTCACCTCTGGAACTTCGAAAGGGTCCTTCACACCCTTGGTGCAAATCAAGAAGTTCCCCGACCTAGCCGTCTCCACTCGAGAGGAATCACGAGGGTCCCGCCCACATCCAGAGGAGCCCCGTTTCCGCCTCGTAGCTCGAGATGAGGGATCCTTTCCCTGCTTCGTCGGGAAAGAGTTCCCGGCGTTCCCGTCGCATCTCAAGAGGAGGCCCTCTCAACAGGAACGGCGAGAGGAACTCCAGGGTCGTGCCACCATTCCAAGAGTCCCCCAGATGTCTCAGTCCATTCCAGAGGAACCTCTTTTCCCTTCACCGGCTCGACTTTCACGCCGAGGATCGACTCCCACCAAGGTGGCACGTGGCACAGCCCTGTGGGAAAGCCTCGTGGGAAAGCCTCGAGGGACAGCCTCGAGGGAAAGCCACAGATCCCTTGATCCACGTGACAGGAAGCGTGACACTACTGCTGCAGCTCGGGAGGAAAGCGCACGTGCATGCCCCCACTCGAGACGAGGCCTGACTCCCCTGGGGAGACTCAGAAGCACCCCAAGATCCATGGCAACACTGGAGAGGAATCCTCAGGTTCCGGCCCCGACTCCACACAAGGACTGAGGCCCCGGCATGGACGGGAGAGGAATCCCGAGAGGTCCCCTAGCAACTCGCATGGGGACTGGCCTTTCCTGAGGCCACCAGAGCGGGTCCCTGAGGTCCCCGTCGTAACTCGAGAAGACCTGCCGCAACTCGAGAAAATCCAGGAGGTTCTCCCCTCCAGGCGAGATGAGGCCCATTTCCGCTGAGGCGTCTCGAGGCTGATCACACCTCACCTCTGGAACTTCGAAAGGGTCCTTCACACCCTTGGTGCAAATCAAGAAGTTCCCCGACCTAGCCGTCTCCACTCGAGAGGAATCACGAGGGTCCCGCCCACATCCAGAGGAGCCCCGTTTCCGCCTCGTAGCTCGAGATGAGGCATCCTTTCCCTGCTTCGTCGGGAAAGAGTTCCCGGCGTTGCCGTCGCATCTCAAGAGGAGGCCCTCTCAACAGGAACGGCGAGAGGAACTCCAGGGTCGTGCCACCATTCCAAGAGTCCCCCAGATGTCTCAGTCCATTCCAGAGGAACCTCTTTTCCCTTCACCGGCTCGTCTTTCAAGCAGAGGATCGACTCACACCAAGGTGGCACGTGGCACAGCCCTGTGGGAAAGCCTCGTGGGAAAGCCTCGAGGGACAGCCTCGAGGGAAAGCCACAGATCCCTTGATCCACGTGACAGGAAGCGTGACACTACTGCTGCAGCTCGGGAGGAAAGCGCACGTGCATGCCCCCACTCGAGACGAGGCCTGACTCCCCTGGGGAGACTCAGAAGCACCCCAAGATCCGTGGCAACACTGGAGAGGAATCCTCAGGTTCCGGCCCCGACTCCACACAAGGGCTGAGGCCCCGGCATGGACGGGAGAGGAATCCCGAGAGGTCCCCTAGCAACTCGCATGGGGACTGGCCTTTCCTGAGGCCACCAGAGCGGGTCCCTGAGGTCCCCGTCGTAACTCGAGAAGACCTGCCGCAACTCGAGAAAATCCAGGAGGTTCTACCCTCCAGGCGAGATGAGGCCCATTTCTGCTGAGGCGTCTCGAGGCTGATCACACCTCACCTCTGGAACTTCGAAAGGGTCCTTCACACCCTTGGTGCAAATCAAGAAGTTCCCCGACCTAGCCGTCTCCACTCGAGAGGAATCACGAGGGTCCCGCCCACATCCAGAGGAGCCCCGTTTCCGCCTCGTAGCTCGAGATGAGGGATCCTTTCCCTGCTTGCTCGGGAAAGAGTTCCCGGCGTTCCCTTCGCATCTCAAGAGGAGGCCCTCTCAACAGGAACGGCGAGAGTAACTCCAGGGTCGTGCCACCATTCCAAGAGTCCCCCAGATGTCTCAGTCCATTCCAGAGGAACCTCTTTTCCCTTCACCGGCTCGTCTTTCACGCCGAGGATCGACTCACACCAAGGTGGCACGTGGCACAGCCCTGTGGGAAAGCCTCGTGGGAAAGCCTCGAGGGACAGCCTCGAGGGAAAGCCACAGATCCCTTGATCCACGTGACAGGAAGCGTGACACTACTGCTGCAGCTCGGGAGGAAAGCGCACGTGCATGCCCCAACTCGTGACGAGGCCTGACTCCCCTGGGGAGACTCAGAAGCCCCCCAAGATCCGTGGCAACAGTGGAAAGGAATCCTGAGGTTCCCGCCCCGACTCCACACAAGGACTGAGGCCCCGGCATGGACGGGAGAGGAATCCCGAGAGGTCCCCTAGCAACTCGCATGGGGACTGGCCTTTCCTGAGGCCACCAGAGCGGGTCCCTGAGGTCCCCGTCGTAACTCGAGAAGACCTGCCGCAACTCGAGAAAATCCAGGAGGTTCTCCCCTCCAGGCGAGATGAGGCCCATTTCCGCTGAGGCGTCTCGAGGCTGATCACACCTCACCTCTGGAACTTCGAAAGGGTCCTTCACACCCTTGGTGCAAATCAAGAAGTTCCCCGACCTAGCCGTCTCCACTCGAGAGGAATCACGAGGGTCCCGCCCACATCCAGAGGAGCCCCGTTTCCGCCTCGTAGCTCGAGATGAGGGATCCTTTCCCTGCTTCGTCGGGAAAGAGTTCCCGGCGTTCCCGTCGCATCTCAAGAGGAGGCCCTCTCAACAGGAACGGCGAGAGGAACTCCAGGGTCGTGCCACCATTCCACGAGTCCCCCAGATGTCTCAGTCCATTCCAGAGGAACCTCTTTTCCCTTCACCGGCTCGTCTTTCACGCCGAAGATCGACTCACACCAAGGTGGCAAGTGGCACAGCCCTGTGGGAAAGCCTCGTGGGAAAGCCTCGAGGGACAGCCTCGAGGGAAAGCCACAGATCCCTTGATCCACGTGACAGGAAGCGTGACACTACTGCTGCAGCTCGGGAGGAAAGCACACGTGCATGCCCCCACTCGAGACGAGGCCTGACTCCCCTGGGGAGACTCAGAAGCACCCCAAGATCAATGGCTACACTGGAGAGGAATCCTCAGGTTCCGGCGCCGACTCCACACAAGGACTGAGGCCCCGGCATGGACGCGAGAGGAATCCCGAGAGGTCCCCTAGCAACTCGCATGGGGACTGGCCTTTCCTGAGGCCACCAGAGCGGGTCCCTGAGGTCCCCGTCGTAACTGGAGAAGACCTGCCGCAACTCGAGAAAATCCAGGAGGTTCTCCCCTCCAGGCGAGATGAGGCCCATTTCCGCTGAGGCGTTTCGAGGCTGATCACACCTCACCTCCGGAACTTCGAAATGGTCCTTCACACCCTTGGTGCAAATCAAGAAGTTCCCCGACCTAGCCGTCTCCACTCGAGAGGAATCACGAGGGTCCCGCCCACATCCAGAGGAGCCCCGTTTCCGCCTCGTAGCTCGAGATGAGGGATCCTTTCCCTGCTTGCTCGGGAAAGAGTTCCCGGCCTTCCCGTCGCATCTCAAGAGGAGGCCCTCTCAACAGGAACGGCGAGAGGAACTCCAGGGTCGTGCCACCATTCCAAGAGTCCCCCAGATGTCTCAGTCCATTCCAGAGGAACCTCTTTTCCCTTCACCGGCTCGTCTTTCACGCCGAGGATCGACTCACACCAAGGTGGCACGTGGCACAGCCCTGTGGGAAAGCCTCGTGGGAAAGCCTCGAGGGACAGCCTCGAGGGAAAGACACAGATCCCTTGATCCACGTGACAGGAAGCGTGACACTACTGCTGCAGCTCGGGAGGAAAGCGCACGTGCATGCCCCAACTCGTGACGAGGCCTGACTCCCCTGGGGAGACTCAGAAGCCCCCCAAGATCCGTGGCAACAGTGGAAAGGAATCCTGAGGTTCCCGCCCCGACTCCACACAAGGACTGAGGCCCCGGCATGGACGGGAGAGGAATCCCGAGAGGTCCCCTAGCAACTCGCATGGGGACTGGCCTTTCCTGAGGCCACCAGAGCGGGTCCCTGAGGTCCCCGTCGTAACTCGAGAAGACCTGCCGCAACTCGAGAAAATCCAGGAGGTTCTCCCCTCCAGGCGAGATGAGGCCCATTTCCGCTGAGGCGTCTCGAGGCTGATCACACCTCACCTCTGGAACTTCGAAAGGGTCCTTCACACCCTTGGTGCAAATCAAGAAGTTCCCCGACCTAGCCGTCTCCACTCGAGAGGAATCACGAGGGTCCCGCCCACATCCAGAGGAGCCCCGTTTCCGCCTCGTAGCTCGAGATGAGGGATCCTTTCCCTGCTTCGTCGGGAAAGAGTTCCCGGCGTTCCCGTCGCATCTCAAGAGGAGGCCCTCTCAACAGGAACGGCGAGAGGAACTCCAGGGTCGTGCCACCATTCCACGAGTCCCCCAGATGTCTCAGTCCATTCCAGAGGAACCTCTTTTCCCTTCACCGGCTCGTCTTTCACGCCGAAGATCGACTCACACCAAGGTGGCAAGTGGCACAGCCCTGTGGGAAAGCCTCGTGGGAAAGCCTCGAGGGACAGCCTCGAGGGAAAGCCACAGATCCCTTGATCCACGTGACAGGAAGCGTGACACTACTGCTGCAGCTCGGGAGGAAAGCACACGTGCATGCCCCCACTCGAGACGAGGCCTGACTCCCCTGGGGAGACTCAGAAGCACCCCAAGATCAATGGCTACACTGGAGAGGAATCCTCAGGTTCCGGCGCCGACTCCACACAAGGACTGAGGCCCCGGCATGGACGCGAGAGGAATCCCGAGAGGTCCCCTAGCAACTCGCATGGGGACTGGCCTTTCCTGAGGCCACCAGAGCGGGTCCCTGAGGTCCCCGTCGTAACTCGAGAAGACCTGCCGCAACTCGAGAAAATCCAGGAGGTTCTCCCCACCAGGCGAGATGAGGCCCATTTCCGCTGAGGCGTCTCGAGGCTGATCACACCTCACCTCCGGAACTTCGAAAGGGTCCTTCACACCCTTGGTGAAAATCAAGAAGTTCCCCGACCTAGCCGTCTCCACTCGAGAGGAATCACGAGGGTCCCGCCCACATCCAGAGGAGCCCCGTTTCCGCCTCGTAGCTCGAGATGAGGGATCCTTTCCCTGCTTCGTCGGGAAAGAGTTCCCGGCGTTCCCGTCGCATCTCAAGAGGAGGCCCTTTCAACAGGAACGGCGAGAGGAACTCCAGGGTCCTGCCACCATTCCAAGAGTCCCCCAGATGTCTCAGTCCATTCCAGAGGAACCTCTTTTCCCTTCACCGGCTCGTCTTTCACGCCGAGGATCGACTCCCACCAAGGTGGCACGTGGCACAGCCCTGTGGGAAAGCCTCGTGGGAAAGCCTCGAGGGACAGCCTCGAGGGAAAGCCACAGATCCCTTGATCCACGTGACAGGAAGCGTGACACTACTGCTGCAGCTCGGGAGGAAAGCGCACGTGCATGCCCCCACTCGAGACGAGGCCTGACTCCCCTGGGGAGACTCAGAAGCACCCCAAGATCCATGGCTACACTGGAGAGGAATCCTCAGGTTCCGGCCCCGACTCCACACAAGGACTGAGGCCCCGGCATGGACGGGAGAGGAATCCCGAGAGGTCCCCTAGCAACTCGCATGGGGACTGGCCTTTCCTGAGGCCACCAGAGCGGGTCCCTGAGGTCCCCGTCCTAACTCGAGAAGACCTGCCGCAACTCGAGAAAATCCAGGAGGTTCTCCCCACCAGGCGAGATGAGGCCCATTTCCGCTGAGGCGTCTCGAGGCTGATCACACCTCACCTCCGGAACTTCGAAAGGGTCCTTCACACCCTTGGTGAAAATCAAGAAGTTCCCCGACCGAGCCGTCTCCACTCGAGAGGAATCACGAGGGTCCCGCCCACATCCAGAGGAGCCCCGTTTCCGCCTCGTAGCTCGAGATGAGGGATCCTTTCCCTGCTTCGTCGGGAAAGAGTTCCCGGCGTTCCCGTCGCATCTCAAGAGGAGGCCCTCTCAACAGGAACGGCGAGAGGAACTCCAGGGTCGTGCCACCATTCCAAGAGTCCCCCAGATGTCTCAGTCCATTCCAGAGGAACCTCTTTTCCCTTCACCGGCTCGTCTTTCACGCCGAGGATCGACTCCCACCAAGGTGGCACGTGGCACAGCCCTGTGGGAAAGCCTCGTGGGAAAGCCTCGAGGGACAGCCTCGAGGGAAAGCCACAGATCCCTTGATCCACGTGACAGGAAGCGTGACACTACTGCTGCAGCTCGGGAGGAAAGCGCACGTGCATGCCCCCACTCGAGACGAGGCCTGACTCCCCTGGGGAGACTCAGAAGCACCCCAAGATCCATGGCTACACTGGAGAGGAATCCTCAGGTTCCGGCCCCGACTCCACACAAGGACTGAGGCCCCGGCATGGACGGGAGAGGAATCCCGAGAGGTCCCCTAGCAACTCGCATGGGGACTGGCCTTTCCTGAGGCCACCAGAGCGGGTCCCTGAGGTCCCCGTCGTAACTCGAGAAGACCTGCCGCAACTCGAGAAAATCCAGGAGGTTCTCCCCTCCAGGCGAGATGAGGCCCATTTCCGCTGAGGCGTCTCGAGGCTGATCACACCTCACCTCTGGAACTTCGAAAGGGTCCTTCACAACCTTGGTGCAAATCAAGAAGTTCCCCGACCTAGCCATCTCCACTCGAGAGGAATCACGAGGGTCCCGCCCGCATCCAGAGGAGCCCCGTTTCCGCCTCGTAGCTCGAGATGAGGGATCCTTTCCCTGCTTGCTCGGGAAAGAGTTCCCGGCGTTCCCGTCGCATCTCAAGAGGAGGCCCTCTCAACAGGAACGGCGAGAGTAACTCCAGGGTCGTGCCACCATTCCAAGAGTCCCCCAGATGTCTCAGTCCATTCCAGAGGAACCACTTTTCCCTTCACCGGCTCGTCTTTCACGCCGAGGATCGACTCCCACCAAGGTGGCACGTGGCACAGCCCTGTGGGAAAGCCTCGTGGGAAAGCCTCGAGGGACAGCCTCGAGGGAAAGCCACAGATCCCTTGATCCACGTGACAGGAAGCGTGACACTACTGCTGCAGCTCGGGAGGAAAGCGCACGTGCATGCCCCCACTCGAGACGAGGCCTGACTCCCCTGGGGAGACTCAGAAGCACCCCAAGATCCATGGCAACACTGGAGAGGAATCCTCAGGTTCCGGCCCCGACTCCACACAAGGACTGAGGCCCCGGCATGGACGGGAGAGGAATCCCGAGAGGTCCCCTAGCAACTCGCATGGGGACTGGCCTTTCCTGAGGCCACCAGAGCGGGTCCCTGAGGTCCCCGTCGTAACTCGAGAAGACCTGCCGCAACTCGAGAAAATCCAGGAGGTTCTCCCCTCCAGGCGAGATGAGGCCCATTTCCGCTGAGGCGTCTCGAGGCTGATCACACCTCACCTCTGGAACTTCGAAAGGGTCCTTCACACCCTTGGTGCAAATCAAGAAGTTCCCCGACCTAGCCGTCTCCACTCGAGAGGAATCACGAGGGTCCCGCCCACATCCAGAGGAGCCCCGTTTCCGCCTCGTAGCTCGAGATGAGGGATCCTTTCCCTGCTTCGTCGGGAAAGAGTTCCCGGCTTTCCCGTCGCATCTCAAGAGAAGGCCCTCTCAACAGGAACGGCGAGAGGAACTCCAGGGTCGTGCCACCATTCCAAGAGTCCCCCAGATGTCTCAGTCCATTCCAGAGGAACCTCTTTTCCCTTCACCGGCTCGTCTTTCACGCCGAGGATCGACTCACACCAAGGTGGCACGTGGCACAGCCCTGTGGGAGAGCCTCGTGGGAAAGCCTCGAGGGACAGCCTCGAGGGAAAGCCACAGATCCCTTGATCCACGTGACAGGAAGCGTGACACTACTGCTGCAGCTCGGGAGGAAAGCGCACGTGCATGCCCCCACTCGAGACGAGGCCTGACTCCCCTGGGGAGACTCAGAAGCACCCCAAGATCCATGGCAACACTGGAGAGGAATTCTCAGGTTCCGGCCCCGACTCCACACAAGGACTGAGGCCCCGGCATGGACGGGAGAGGAATCCCGAGAGGTCCCCTAGCAACTCGCATGGGGACTGGCCTTTCCTGAGGCCAACAGAGCGGGTCCCTGAGGTCCCCGTCGTAACTCGAGAAGACCTGCCGCAACTCGAGAAAATCCAGGAGGTTCTCCCCTCCAGGCGAGATGAGGCCCATTTCCGCTGAGGCATCTCGAGGCTGATCACACCTCACCTCCGGAACTTCGAAAGGGTCCTTCACACCCTTGGTGCAAATCAAGAAGTTCCCCTACCTAGCCGTCTCCACTCGAGAGGAATCATGAGGGTCCCGCCCACATCCAGAGGAGCCCCGTTTCCGCCTCGTAGCTCGAGATGAGGGATCCTTTCCCTGCTTCGTCGGGAAAGAGTTCCCGGCGTTCCCGTCGCATCTCAAGAGGAGGCCCTCTCAACAGGAACGGGGAGAGGAACTCCAGGGTCGTGCCACCATTCCAAGAGTCCCCCAGATGTCTCAGTCCATTCCAGAGGAACCTCTTTTCCCTTCACCGGCTCGTCTTTCACGCCGAGGATCGACTCCCACCAAGGTGGCACGTGGCACAGCCCTGTGGGAAAGCCTCGTGGGAAAGCCTCGAGGGACAGCCTCGAGGGAAAGCCACAGATCCCTTGATCCACGTGACAGGAAGCGTGACACTACTGCTGCAGCTCGGGAGGAAAGCGCACGTGCATGCCCCCACTCGAGACGAGGCCTGACTCCCCTGGGGAGACTCAGAAGCACCCCAAGATCCATGGCAACACTGGAGAGGAATCCTCAGGTTCCGGCCCCGACTCCACACAAGGACTGAGGCCCCGGCATGGACGGGAGAGGAATCCCGAGAGGTCCCCTAGCAACTCGCATGGGGACTGGCCTTTCCTGAGGCCACCAGAGCGGGTCCCTGAGGTCCCCGTCGTAACTCGAGAAGACCTGCCGCAACTCGAGAAAATCCAGGAGGTTCTCCCCTCCAGGCGAGATGAGGCCCATTTCCGCTGAGGCGTCTCGAGGCTGATCACACCTCACCTCCGGAACTTCGAAAAGGTCCTTCACACCCTTGGTGCAAATCAAGAAGTTCCCCGACCTAGCCGTCTCCACTCGAGAGGAATCACGAGGGTCCCGCCCACATCCAGAGGAGCCCCGTTTCCGCCTCGTAGCTCGAGATGAGGGATCCTTTCCCTGCTTCGTCGGGAAAGAGTTCCCGGCGTTCCCGTCGCATCTCAAGAGGAGGCCCTCTCAACAGGAACGGCGAGAGGAACTCCAGGGTCGTGCCACCATTCCAAGAGTCCCCCAGATGTCTCAGTCCATTCCAGAGGAACCTCTTTTCCCTTCACCGGCTCGTCTTTCACGCCGAGGATCGACTCCCACCAAGGTGGCACGTGGCACAGCCCTGTGGGAAAGCCTCGTGGGAAAGCCTCGAGGGACAGCCTCGAGGGAAAGCCACAGATCCCTTGATCCACGTGACAGGAAGCGTGACACTACTGCTGCAGCTCGGGAGGAAAGCGCACGTGCATGCCCCCACTCGAGACGAGGCCTGACTCCCCTGGGGAGACTCAGAAGCACCACAAGATCCATGGCTACACTGGAGAGGAATCCTCAGGTTCCGGCCCCGAGTCCACACAAGGACTGAGGCCCCGGCATGGACGGGAGAGGAATCCCGAGAGGTCCCCTAGCAACTCGCATGGGGACTGGCCTTTCCTGAGGCCACCAGAGTGGGTCCCTGAGGTCCCCGTCGTAACTCGAGAAGACCTGCCGCAACTCGAGAAAATCCAGGAGGTTCTCCCCTGCAGGCGAGATGAGGCCCAATTCCGCTGAGGCGTCTCGAGGCTGATCACACCTCACCTCTGGAACTTCGAAAGGGTCCTTCACACCCTTGGTGCAAATCAAGAAGTTCCCCGACCTAGCCGTCTCCACTCGAGAGGAATCACGAGGGTCCCGCCCACATCCAGAGGAGCCCCGTTTCCGCCTCGTAGCTCGAGATGAGGGATCCTTTCCCTGCTTCGTCGGGAAAGAGTTCCCGGCGTTCCCGTCGCATCTCAAGAGAAGGCCCTCTCAACAGGAACGGCGAGAGGAACTCCAGGGTCGTGCCACCATTCCAAGAGTCCCCCAGATGTCTCAGTCCATTCCAGAGGAACCTCTTTTCCCTTCACCGGCTCGTCTTTCACGCCGAGGATCGACTCCCACCAAGGTGGCACGTGGCACAGCCCTGTGGGAAAGCCTCGTGGGAAAGCCTCGAGGGACAGCCTCGAGGGAAAGCCACAGATCCCTTGATCCACGTGACAGGAAGCGTGACACTACTGCTGCAGCTCGGGAGGAAAGCGCACGTGCATGCCCCCACTCGAGACGAGGCCTGACTCCCCTGGGGAGACTCAGAAGCACCCCAAGATCCATGGCAACACTGGAGAGGAATTCGTCAGGTTCCGGCCCCGACTCCACACAAGGACTGAGGCCCCCGGCATGGACGGGAGAGGAATCCCGAGAGGTCCCCTAGCAACTCGCATGGGGACTGGCCTTTCCTGAGGCCACCAGAGCGGGTCCCTGAGGTCCCCGTCGTAACTCGAGAAGACCTGCCGCAACTCGAGAAAATCCAGGAGGTTCTCCCCTCCAGGCGAGATGAGGCCCATTTCCGCTGAGGCAGTCTCGAGGCTGATCACACCCTCACCTCTGGAACTTCGAAAGGGTCCTTCACAACCTTGGTGCAAATCAAGAAGTTCCCCGACCTAGCCGTCTCCACTCGAGAGGAATCACGAGGGTCCCGCCCACATCCAGAGGAGCCCCGTTTCCGCCTCGTAGCTCGAGATGAGGGATCCTTTCCCTGCTTGCTCGGGAAAGAGTTCCCGGCGTTCCCGTCGCATCTCAAGAGGAGGCCCTCTCAACAGGAACGGCGAGAGGAACTCCAGGGTCGTGCCACCATTCCAAGAGTCCCCCAGATGTCTCAGTCCATTCCAGAGGAACCTCTTTTCCCTTCACCGGCTCGTCTTTCACGCCGAGGATCGACTCCCACCAAGGTGGCACGTGGCACAGCCCTGTGGGAAAGCCTCGTGGGAAAGCCTCGAGGGACAGCCTCGAGGGAAAGCCACAGATCCCTTGATCCACGTGACAGGAAGCGTGACACTACTGCTGCAGCTCGGGAGGAAAGCGCACGTGCATGCCCCCACTCGAGACGAGGCCTGACTCCCCTGGGGAGACTCAGAAGCACCCCAAGATCCATGGCAACACTGGAGAGGAATCCTCAGGTTCCGGCCCCGACTCCACACAAGGACTGAGGCCCCGGCATGGACGGGAGAGGAATCCCGAGAGGTCCCCTAGCAACTCGCATGGGGACTGGCCTTTCCTGAGGCCACCAGAGCGGGTCCCTGAGGTCCCCGTCGTAACTCGAGAAGACCTGCCGCAACTCGAGAAAATCCAGGAGGTTCTCCCCTCCAGGCGAGATGAGGCCCATTTCCGCTGAGGCGTCTCGAGGCTGATCACACCTCACCTCCGGAACTTCGAAAGGGTCCTTCACACCCTTGGTGCAAATCAAGAAGTTCCCCGACCTAGCCGTCTCCACTCGAGAGGAATCACGAGGGTCCCGCCCACATCCAGAGGAGCCCCGTTTCCGCCTCGTAGCTCGAGATGAGGGATCCTTTCCCTGCTTCGTCGGGAAAGAGTTCCCGGCGTTCCCGTCGCATCTCAAGAGGAGGCCCTCTCAACAGGAACGGCGAGAGGAACTCCAGGGTCGTGCCACCATTCCAAGAGTCCCCCAGATGTCTCAGTCCATTCCAGAGGAACCTCTTTTCCCTTCACCGGCTCGTCTTTCACGCCGAGGATCGACTCCCACCAAGGTGGCACGTGGCACAGCCCTGTGGGAAAGCCTCGTGGGAAAGCCTCGAGGGACAGCCTCGAGGGAAAGCCACAGATCCCTTGATCCACGTGACAGGAAGCGTGACACTACTGCTGCAGCTCGGGAGGAAAGCGCACGTGCATGCCCCCACTCGAGACGAGGCCTGACTCCCCTGGGGAGACTCAGAAGCACCCCAAGATCCATGGCTACACTGGAGAGGAATCCTCAGGTTCCGGCCCCGACTCCACACAAGGACTGAGGCCCCGGCATGGACGGGAGAGGAATCCCGAGAGGTCCCCTAGCAACTCGCATGGGGACTGGCCTTTCCTGAGGCCACCAGAGCGGGTCCCTGAGGTCCCCGTCGTAACTCGAGAAGACCTGCCGCAACTCGAGAAAATCCAGGAGGTTCTACCCTCCAGGCGAGATGAGGCCCATTTCCAATGAGGCGTCTCGAGGCTGATCACACCTCACCTCTGGAACTTCGAAAGGGTCCTTCACACCCTTGGTGCAAATCAAGAAGTTCCCCGACCTAGCCGTCTCCACTCGAGAGGAATCACGAGGGTCCCGCCCACATCCAGAGGAGCCCCGTTTCCGCCTCATAGCTCGAGATGAGGGATCCTTTCCCTGCTTCGTCGGGAAAGAGTTCCCGGCGTTCCCGTCGCATCTCAAGAGGAGGCCCTCTCAACAGGAACGGCGAGAGGAACTCCAGGGTCGTGCCACCATTCCAAGAGTCCCCCAGATGTCTCAGTCCATTCCAGAGGAAACTCTTTTCCCTTCACCGGCTCGTCTTTCACGCCGAGGATCGACTCACACCAAGGTGGCACGTGGCACAGCCCTGTGGGAAAGCCTCGTGGGAAAGCCTCGAGGGACAGCCTCGAGGGAAAGCCACAGATCCCTTGATCCACGTGACAGGAAGCGTGACACTACTGCTGCAGCTCGGGAGGAAAGCGCACGTGCATGCCCCCAATCGAGACGAGGCCTGACTCCCCTGGGGAGACTCAGAAGTACCCCAAGATCCATGGCAACACTGGAGAGGAATTCTCAGGTTCCGGCCCCGACTCCACACAAGGACTGAGGCCCCGGCATGGACGGGAGAGGAATCCCGAGAGGTCCCCTAGCAACTCGCATGGGGACTGCCCTTTCCTGAGGCCAACAGAGCGGGTCCCTGAGGTCCCCGTCGTAACTCGAGAAGACCTGCCGCAACTCGAGAAAATCCAGGAGGTTCTCCCCTCCAGGCGAGATGAGGCCCATTTCCGCTGAGGCATCTCGAGGCTGATCACACCTCACCTCCGGAACTTCGAAAGGGTCCTTCACACCCTTGGTGCAAATCAAGAAGTTCCCCGACCTAGCCGTCTCCACTCGAGAGGAATCACGAGGGTCCCGCCCACATCCAGAGGAGCCCCGTTTCCGCCTCGTAGCTCGAGATGAGGGATCCTTTCCCTGCTTCGTCGGGAAAGAGTTCCCGGCGTTCCCGTCGCATCTCAAGAGGAGGCCCTCTCAACAGGAACGGCGAGAGGAACTCCAGGGTCGTGCCACCATTCCAAGAGTCCCCCAGATGTCTCAGTCCATTCCAGAGGAACCTCTTTTCCCTTCACCGGCTCGTCTTTCACGCCGAGGATCGACTCCCACCAAGGTGGCACGTGGCACAGCCCTGTGGGAAAGCCTCTTGGGAAAGCCTCGAGGGACAGCCTCGAGGGAAAGCCACAGATCAGTTGATCCACGTGACAGGAAGCGTGACACTACTGCTGCAGCTCGGGAGGAAAGCACACGTGCATGCCCCCACTCGAGACGAGGCCTGACTCCCCTGGGGAGACTCAGAAGCACCCCAAGATCCGTGGCAACACTGGAGAGGAATCCTCAGGTTCCGGCCCCGACTCCACACAAGGACTGAGGCCCCGGCATGGACGGGAGAGGAATCCCGAGAGGTCCCCTAGCAACTCGCATGGGGACTGGCCTTTCCTGAGGCCACCAGAGCGGGTCCCTGAGGTCCCCGTCGTAACTCGAGAAGACCTGCCGCAACTCGAGAAAATCCAGGAGGTTCTACCCTCCAGGCGAGATGAGGCCCATTTCCGCTGAGGCGTCTCGAGGCTGATCACACCTCACCTCTGGAACTTCGAAAGGGTCCTTCACACCCTTGGTGCAAATCAAGAAGTTCCCCGACCTAGCCGTCTCCACTCGAGAGGAATCACGAGGGTCCCGCCCACATCCAGAGGAGCCCCGTTTCCGCCTCGTAGCTCGAGATGAGGGATCCTTTCCCTGCTTCGTCGGGAAAGAATTCCCGGCATTCCTGTCGCATCTCAAGAGGAGGCCCTCTCAACAGGAACGGCGAGAGGAACTCCAGGGTCGTGCCACCATTCCAAGAGTCCCCCAGATGTCTCAGTCCATTCCAGAGGAACCTCTTTTCCCTTCACCGGCTCGTCTTTCACGCCGAGGATCGACTCCCACCAAGGTGGCACGTGGCACAGCCCTGTGGGAAAGCCTCGTGGGAAAGCCTCGAGGGACAGCCTCGAGGGAAAGCCACAGATCCCTTGATCCACGTGACAGGAAGCGTGACACTACTGCTGCAGCACGGGAGGAAAGCGCACGTGCATGCCCCCACTCGAGACGAGGCCTGACTCCCCTGGGGAGACTCAGAAGCACCCCAAGATCCATGGCAACACTGGAGAGGAATCCTCAGGTTCCGGCCCCGACTCCACACAAGGACTGAGGCCCCGGCATGGACGGGAGAGGAATCCCGAGAGGTCCCCTAGCAACTCGCATGGGGACTGGCCTTTCCTGAGGCCACCAGAGCGGGTCCCTGAGGTCCCCGTCGTAACTCGAGAAGACCTGCCACAACTCGAGAAAATCCAGGAGGTTCTCCCCTCCAGGCGAGATGAGGCCCATTTCCGCTGAGGCGTCTCGAGGCTGATCACACCTCACCTCCGGAACTTCGAAAGGGTCCTTCACACCCTTGGTGCAAATCAAGAAGTTCCCCGACCTAGCCGTCTCCACTCGAGAGGAATCACGAGGGTCCCGCCCACATCCAGAGGAGCCCCGTTTCCGCCTCGTAGCTCGAGATGAGGGATCCTTTCCCTGCTTCGTCGGGAAAGAGTTCCCGGCGTTCCCGTCGCATCTCAAGAGGAGGCCCTCTCAACAGGAACGGCGAGAGGAACTCCAGGGTCGTGCCACCATTCCAAGAGTCCCCCAGATGTCTCAGTCCATTCCAGAGGAACCTCTTTTCCCTTCACCGGCTCGTCTTTCACGCCGAGGATCGACTCCCACCAAGGTGGCACGTGGCACAGCCCTGTGGGAAAGCCTCGTGGGAAAGCCTCGAGGGACAGCCTCGAGGGAAAGCCACAGATCCCTTGATCCACGTGACAGGAAGCGTGACACTACTGCTGCAGCTCGGGAGGAAAGCGCACGTGCATGCCCCCACTCGAGACGA
This sequence comes from Budorcas taxicolor, assembly GCF_023091745.1. Classification (NCBI taxonomy): domain Eukaryota; kingdom Metazoa; phylum Chordata; class Mammalia; order Artiodactyla; family Bovidae; genus Budorcas; species Budorcas taxicolor. Next base: position 102,491 of record NW_026291744.1, read on the forward strand.
GGCCTGACTCCCCTGGGGAGACTCAGAAGCACCCCAAGATCCATGGCAACACTGCAGAGGAATCCTCAGGTTCCGGTTCCGACTCCACACAAGGACTGAGGCCCCGGCATGGACGGGAGAGGAATCCCGAGAGGTCCCCTAGCAACTCGCATGGGGACTGGCCTTTCCTGAGGCCACCAGAGCGGGTCCCTGAGGTCCCCGTCGTAACTAGAGAAGACCTGCCACAACCAGAGAAAATCCAGGAGGTTCTCCCCTCCAGGCGAGATGAGGCCCATTTCCGCTGAGGCGTCTCGAGGCTGATCACACCTCACCTCTGGAACTTCGAAAGGGTCCTTCACACCCTTGGTGCAAATCAAGAAGTTCCCCGACCTAGCCGTCTCCACTCGAGAGGAATCACGAGGGTCCCGCCCACATCCAGAGGAGCCCCGTTTCCGCCTCGTAGCTCGAGATGAGGGATCCTTTCCCTGCTTCGTCGGGAAAGAGTTCCCGGCGTTCCCGTCGCATCTCAAGAGGAGGCCCTCTGAACAGGAACGGCGAGAGGAACTCCAGGGTCGTGCCACCATTCCAAGAGTCCCCCAGATGTCTCAGTCCATTCCAGAGGAACCTCTTTTCCCTTCACCGGCTCGTCTTTCACGCCGAGGATCGACTCCCACCAAGGTGGCACGTGGCACAGCCCTGTGGGAAAGCCTCGTGGGAAAGCCTCGAGGGACAGCCTCGAGGGAAAGCCACAGATCCGTTGATCCACGTGACAGGAAGCGTGACACTACTGCTGCAGCTCGGGAGGAAAGCGCACGTGCATGCCCCCACTCGAGACGAGGCCTGACTCCCCTGGGGAGACTCAGAAGCACCCCAAGATCCATGGCAACACTGGAGAGGAATCCTCAGGTTCCGGCCCCGACTCCACACAAGGACTGAGGCCCCCGGCATGGACGGGAGAGGAATCCCGAGAGGTCCCCTAGCAACTCGCATGGGGACTGGCCTTTCCTGAGGCCACCAGAGCGGGTCCCTGAGGTCCCCGTCGTAACTCGAGAAGACCTGCCGCAACTCGAGAAAATCCAGGAGGTTCTCCCCTCCAGGCGAGATGAGGCCCATTTCCGCTGAGGCGTCTCGAGGCTGATCACACCTCACCTCTGGAACTTCGAAAGGGTCCTTCACACCCTTGGTGCAAATCAAGAAGTTCCCCGACCTAGCCGTCTCCACTCGAGAGGAATCACGAGGGTCCCGCCCACATCCAGAGGAGCCCCGTTTCCGCCTCTTAGCTCGAGATGAGGGATCCTTTCCCTGCTTCGTCGGGAAAGAGTTCCCGGCGTTCCCGTCGCATCTCAAGAGGAGGCCCTCTCAACAGGAACGGCGAGAGGAACTCCAGGGTCGTGCCACCATTCCAAGAGTCCCCCAGATGTCTCAGTCCATTCCAGAGGAACGTCTTTTCCCTTCACCGGCTCGTCTTTCACGCCGAGGATCGACTCCCACCAAGGTGGCACGTGGCACAGCCCTGTGGGAAAGCCTCGTGGGAAAGCCTCGAGGGACAGCCTCGAGGGAAAGCCACAGATCCGTTGATCCACGTGACAGGAAGCGTGACACTACTGCTGCAGCTCGGGAGGAAAGCGCACGTGCGTGCCCCCACTCGAGACGAGGCCTGACTCCCCTGGGGAGACTCAGAAGCACCCCAAGATCCATGGCAACACTGGAGAGGAATCCTCAGGTTCCGGCCCCGACTCCACACAAGGACTGAGGCCCCGGCATGGACGGGAGAGGAATCCCGAGAGGTCCCCTAGCAACTCGCATGGGGACTGGCCTTTCCTGAGGCCACCAGAGCGGGTCCCTGAGGTCCCCGTCGTAACTCGAGAAGACCTGCCGCAACTCGAGAAAATCCAGGAGGTTCTCCCCTTCAGGCGAGATGAGGCCCATTTCCGCTGAGGCGTCTCGAGGCTGATCACACCTCACCTCCGGAACTTCGAAAGGGTCCTTCACACCCTTGGTGCAAATCAAGAAGTTCCCCGACCTAGCCGTCTCCACTCGAGAGGAATCACGAGGGTCCCGCCCACATCCAGAGGAGCCCCGTTTCCGCCTCGTAGCTCGAGATGAGGGATCCTTTCCCTGCTTCGTCGGGAAAGAGTTCCCGGCGTTCCCGTCGCATCTCAAGAGGAGGCCCTCTCAACAGGAACGGCGAGAGGAACTCAGGGTCGTGCCACCATTCCAAGACTCCCCCAGATGTCTCAGTCCATTCCAGAGGAACCTCTTTTCCCTTCACCGGCTCGTCTTTCACGCCGAGGATCGAATCACACCAAGGTGGCACGTGACACAGCCCTGTGGGAAAGCCTCGTGGGAAAGCCTCGAGGCACAGCCTCGAGGGAAAGCCACAGATCCCTTGATCCACGTGACAGGAAGCGTGACACTACTGCTGCAGCTCGGGAGGAAAGCGCACGTGCATGCCCCCACTCGAGACGAGGCCTGACTCCCCTGGGGAGACTCAGAAACACCCCAAGATCCATGGCAACACTGGAGAGGAATCCTCAGGTTCCGGCCCCGACTCCACACAAGGACTGAGGCCCCGGCATGGACGGGAGAGGAATCCCGAGAGGTCCCCTAGCAACTCGCATGGGGACTGGCCTTTCCTGAGGCCACCAGAGCGGGTCCCTGAGGTCCCCGTCGTAACTCGAGAAGACCTGCCGCAACTCGAGAATATCCAGGAGGTTCTCCCCTCCAGGCGAGATGAGGCCCATTTCCGCTGAGGCGTCTCGAGGCTGATCACACCTCACCCCTGGAACTTCGAAAGGGTCCTTCACACCCTTGGTGCAAATCAAGAAGTTCCCCGACCTAGCCGTCTCCACTCGAGAGGAATCACGAGGGTCCCGCCCACATCCAGAGGAGCCCCGTTTCCGCCTCGTAGCTCGAGATGAGGGATCCTTTCCCTGCTTCGTCGGGAAAGAGTTCCCGGCGTTCACGTCGCATCTCAAGAGGAGGCCCTCTCAACAGGAACGGCGAGAGGAACTCCAGGGTCGTGCCACCATTCCAAGAGTCCCCCAGATGTCTCAGTCCATTCCAGAGGAACCTCTTTTCCCTTCACCGGCTCGTCTTTCACGCCGAGGATCGAATCACACCAAGGTGGCACGTGGCACAGCCCTGTGGGAAAGCCTCGTGGGAAAGCCTCGAGGGACAGCCTCGAGGGAAAGCCACAGATCAGTTGATCCACGTGACAGGAAGCGTGACACTACTGCTGCAGCTCGGGAGGAAAGCGCACGTGCATGCCCCCACTCGAGACGAGGCCTGACTCCCCTGGGGAGACTCAGAAGCACCCCAAGATCCGTGGCAACACTGGAGAGGAATCCTCAGGTTCCGGCCCCGACTCCACACAAGGACTGAGGCCCCGGCATGGACGGGAGAGGAATCCCGAGAGGTCCCCTAGCAACTCGCATGGGGACTGGCCTTTCCTGAGGCCACCAGAGCGGGTCCCTGAGGTCCCTGTCGTAACTCGAGAAGACCTGCCGCAACTCGAGAAAATCCAGGAGGTTCTACCCTCCAGGCGAGATGAGGCCCATTTCCGCTGAGGCGTCTCGAGGATGATCACACCTCACCTCTGGAACTTCGAAAGGGTCCTTCACACCCTTGGTGCAAATCAAGAAGTTCCCCGACATACCCGTCTCCACTCGAGAGGAATCACGAGGGTCCCGCCCACATCCAGAGGAGCCCCGTTTCCGCCTCGTAGCTCGAGATGAGGGATCCTTTCCCTGCTTCGTCGGGAAAGAGTTCCCGGCCTTCCTGTCGCATCTCAAGAGGAGGCCCTCTCAACAGGAACGGCGAGAGGAACTCCAGGGTCGTGCCACCATTCCAAGAGTCCCCCAGATGTCTCAGTCCATTCCAGAGGAACCTCTTTTCCCTTCACCGGCTCGTCTTTCACGCCGAGGATCGACTCCCACCAAGGTGGCACGTGGCACAGCCCTGTGGGAAAGCCTCGTGGGAAAGCCTCGAGGGACAGCCTCGAGGGAAAGCCACAGATCCCTTGATCCACGTGACAGGAAGCGTGACACTACTGCTGCAGCTCGGGAGGAAAGCGCACGTGCATGCCCCCACTCGAGACGAGGCCTGACTCCCCTGGGGAGACTCAGAAGCACCCCAAGATCCATGGCAACACTGGAGAGGAATCCTCAGGTTCCGGCCCCGACTCCACACAAGGACTGAGGCCCCGGCATGGACGGGAGAGGAATCCCGAGAGGTCCCCTAGCAACTCGCATGGGGACTGGCCTTTCCTGAGGCCACCAGAGCGGGTCCCTGAGGTCCCCGTCGTAACTCGAGAAGACCTGCCACAACTCGAGAAAATCCAGGAGGTTCTCCCCTCCAGGCGAGATGAGGCCCATTTCCGCTGAGGCGTCTCGAGGCTGATCACACCTCACCTCTGGAACTTCGAAAGGGTCCTTCACACCCTTGGTGCAAATCAAGAAGTTCCCCGACCTAGCCGTCTCCACTCGAGAGGAATCACGAGGGTCCCGCCCACATCCAGAGGAGCCCCGTTTCCGCCTCGTAGCTCGAGATGAGGGATCCTTTCCCTGCTTCGTCGGGAAAGAGTTCCCGGCGTTCCGTCGCATCTCAAGAGGAGGCCCTCTCAACAGGAACGGCGAGAGGAACTCCAGGGTCGTGCCACCATTCCAAGAGTCCCCCAGATGTCTCAGTCCATTCCAGAGGAACCTCTTTTCCCTTCACCGGCTCGTCTTTCACGCCGAGGATCGACTCCCACCAAGGTGGCACGTGGCACAGCCCTGTGGGAAAGCCTCGTGGGAAAGCCTCGAGGGACAGCCTCGAGGGAAAGCCACAGATCCCTTGATCCACGTGACAGGAAGCGTGACACTACTGCTGCAGCTCGGGAGGAAAGCGCACGTGCATGCCCCCACTCGAGACGAGGCCTGACTCCCCTGGGGAGACTCAGAAGCACCCCAAGATCCATGGCAACACTGGAGAGGAATTCTCAGGTTCCGGCCCCGACTCCACACAAGGACTGAGGCCCCGGCATGGACGGGAGAGGAATCCCGAGAGGTCCCCTAGCAACTCGCATGGGGACTGGCCTTTCCTGAGGCCACCAGAGCGGGTCCCTGAGGTCCCCGTCGTAACTCGAGAAGACCTGCCGCAACTCGAGAAAATCCAGGAGGTTCTCCCCTCCAGGCGAGATGAGGCCCATTTCCGCTGAGGCGTCTCGAGGCTGATCACACCTCACCTCTGGAACTTCGAAAGGGTCCTTCACACCCTTGGTGCAAATCAAGAAGTTCCCCGACCTAGCCGTCTCCACTCGAGAGGAATCACGACGGTCCCGCCCACATCCAGAGGAGCCCCGTTTCCGCCTCGTAGCTCGAGATGAGGGATCCTTTCCCTGCTTGCTCGGGAAAGAGTTCCCGGCGTTCCCGTCGCATCTCAAGAGGAGGCCCTCTCAACAGGAACGGCGAGAGTAACTCCAGGGTCGTGCCACCATTCCAAGAGTCCCCCAGATGTCTCAGTCCATTCCAGAGGAACCTCTTTTCCCTTCACCGGCTCGTCTTTCACGTCGAGGATCGACTCCCACCAAGGTGGCACGTGGCACAGCCCTGTGGGAAAGCCTCGTGGGAAAGCCTCGAGGGACAGCCTCGAGGGAAAGCCACAGATCAGTTGATCCACGTGACAGGAAGCGTGACACTACTGCTGCGGCTCGGGAGGAAAGCGCACGTGCATGCCCCCACTCGAGACGAGGCCTGACTCCCCTGGGGAGACTCAGAAGCACCCCAAGATCCGTGGCAACACTGGAGAGGAATCCTCAGGTTCCGGCCCCGACTCCACACAAGGACTGAGGCCCCGGCATGGACGGGAGAGGAATCCCGAGAGGTCCCCTAGCAACTCGCATGGGGACTGGCCTTTCCTGAGGCCACCAGAGCGGGTCCCTGAGGTCCCCGTCGTAACTCGAGAAGACCTGCCGCAACTCGAGAAAATCCAGGAGGTTCTACCCTCCAGGCGAGATGAGGCCCATTTCCAATGAGGCGTCTCGAGGATGATCACACCTCACCCCTGGAACTTCGAAAGGGTCCTTCACACCCTTGGTGCAAATCAAGAAGTTCCCCGACCTAGCCGTCTCCACTCGAGAGGAATCACGAGGGTCCCGCCCACATCCAGAGGAGCCCCGTTTCCGCCTCGTAGCTCGAGATGAGGGATCCTTTCCCTGCTTCGTCGGGAAAGAGTTCCCGGCGTTCACGTCGCATCTCAAGAGGAGGCCCTCTCAACAGGAACGGCGAGAGGAACTCCAGGGTCGTGCCACCATTCCAAGAGTCCCCCAGATGTCTCAGTCCATTCCAGAGGAACCTCTTTTCCCTTCACCGGCTCGTCTTTCACGCCGAGGATCGACTCCCACCAAGGTGGCACGTGGCACAGCCCTGTGGGAAAGCCTCGTGGGAAAGCCTCGAGGGACAGCCTCGAGGGAAAGCCACAGATCCCTTGATCCACGTGACAGGAAGCGTGACACTACTGCTGCAGCTCGGGAGGAAAGCGCACGTGCATGCCCCCACTCGAGACGAGGCCTGACTCCCCTGGGGAGACTCAGAAGCACCCCAAGATCCATGGCAACACTGGAGAGGAATCCTCAGGTTCCGGCCCCGACTCCACACAAGGACTGAGGCCCCGGCATGGACGGGAGAGGAATCCCGAGAGGTCCCCTAGCAACTCGCATGGGGACTGGCCTTTCCTGAGGCCACCAGAGCGGGTCCCTGAGGTCCCCGTCGTAACTCGAGAAGACCTGCCACAACTCGAGAAAATCCAGGAGGTTCTCCCCTCCAGGCGAGATGAGGCCCATTTCCGCTGAGGCGTCTCGAGGCTGATCACACCTCACTTCTGGAACTTCGAAAGGGTCCTTCACACCCTTGGTGCAAATCAAGAAGTTCCCCGACCTAGCCGTCTCCACTCGAGAGGAATCACGAGGGTCCCGCCCACATCCAGAGGAGCCCCGTTTCCGCCTCGTAGCTCGAGATGAGGGATCCTTTCCCTGCTTCGTCGGGAAAGAGTTCCCGGCGTTCCCGTCGCATCTCAAGAGGAGGCCCTCTCAACAGGAACGGCGAGAGGAACTCCAGGGTCGTGCCACCATTCCAAGAGTCCCCCAGATGTCTCAGTCCATTCCAGAGGAACCTCTTTTCCCTTCACCGGCTCGTCTTTCACGCCGAGGATCGACTCCCACCAAGGTGGCACGTGGCACAGCCCTGTGGGAAAGCCTCGTGGGAAAGCCTCGAGGGACAGCCTCGAGGGAAAGCCACAGATCCCTTGATCCACGTGACAGGAAGCGTGACACTACTGCTGCAGCTCGGGAGGAAAGCGCACGTGCATGCCCCCACTCGAGACGAGGCCTGACTCCCCTGGGGAGACTCAGAAGCACCCCAAGATCCATGGCAACACTGGAGAGGAATCCTCAGGTTCCGGCCCCGACTCCACACAAGGACTGAGGCCCCGGCATGGACGGGAGAGGAATCCCGAGAGGTCCCCTAGCAACTCGCATGGGGACTGGCCTTTCCTGAAGCCACCAGAGCGGGTCCCTGAGGTCCCCGTCGTAACTCGAGAAGACCTGCCACAACCAGAGAAAATCCAGGAGGTTCTCCCCTCCAGGCGAGATGAGGCCCATTTCCGCTGAGGCGTCTCGAGGCTGATCACACCTCACCTCTGGAACTTCGAAAGGGTCCTTCACACCCTTGGTGCAAATCAAGAAGTTCCCCGACCTAGCCGTCTCCACTCGAGAGGAATCACGAGGGTCCCGCCCACATCCAGAGGAGCCCCGTTTCCGCCTCGTAGCTCGAGATGAGGGATCCTTTCCCTGCTTCGTCGGGAAAGAGTTCCCGGCGTTCCCGTCGCATCTCAAGTGGAGGCCCTCTCAACAGGAACGGCGAGAGGAACTCCAGGGTCGTGCCACCATTCCAAGAGTCCCCCAGATGTCTCAGTCCATTCCAGAGGAACCTCTTTTCCCTTCATTGGCTCGTCTTTCACGCCGAGGATCGACCCACCAAGGTGGCACGTGGCACAGCCCTGTGGGAAAGCCTCGTGGGAAAGCCTCGAGGGACAGCCTCGAGGGAAAGCCACAGATCCCTTGATCCACGTGACAGGAAGCGTGACACTACTGCTGCAGCTCGGGAGGAAAGCGCACGTGCATGCCCCCACTCGAGACGAGGCCTGACTCCCCTGGGGAGACTCAGAAGCACCCCAAGATCCATGGCAACACTGGAGAGGAATCCTCAGGTTCCGGCCCCGACTCCACACAAGGACTGAGGCCCCGGCATGGACGGGAGAGGAATCCCGAGAGGTCCCCTAGCAACTCGCATGGGGACTGGCCTTTCCTGAGGCCACCAGAGCGGGTCCCTGAGGTCCCCGTCGTAACTCGAGAAGACCTGCCGCAACTCGAGAAAATCCAGGAGGTTCTCCCCTTCAGGCGAGATGAGGCCCATTTCCGCTGAGGCGTCTCGAGGCTGATCACACCTCACCTCCGGAACTTCGAAAGGGTCCTTCACACCCTTGGTGCAAATCAAGAAGTTCCCCGACCTAGCCGTCTCCACTCGAGAGGAATCACGAGGGTCCCGCCCACATCCAGAGGAGCCCCGTTTCCTCCTCGTAGCTCGAGATGAGGGATCCTTTCCCTGCTTCGTCGGGAAAGAGTTCCCGCGTTCCCGTCGCATCTCAAGAGGAGGCCCTCTCAACAGGAACGGCGAGAGGAACTCAGGGTCGTGCCACCATTCCAAGACTCCCCCAGATGTCTCAGTCCATTCCAGAGGATCCTCTTTTCCCTTCACCGGCTCGTCTTTCACGCCGAGGATCGAATCACACCAAGGTGGCACGTGACACAGCCCTGTGGGAAAGCCTCGTGGGAAAGCCTCGAGGCACAGCCTCGAGGGAAAGCCACAGATCCCTTGATCCACGTGACAGGAAGCGTGACACTACTGCTGCAGCTCGGGAGGAAAGCGCACGTGCATGCCCCCACTCGAGACGAGGCCTGACTCCCCTGGGGAGACTCAGAAGCACCCCAAGATCCATGGCAACACTGGAGAGGAATCCTCAGGTTCCGGCCCCGACTCCACACAAGGACTGAGGCCCCGGCATGGACGGGAGAGGAATCCCGAGAGGTCCCCTAGCAACTCGCATGGGGACTGGCCTTTCCTGAGGCCACCAGAGCGGGTCCCTGAGGTCCCCGTCGTAACTCGAGAAGACCTGCCGCAACTCGAGAATATCCAGGAGGTTCTCCCCTCCAGGCGAGATGAGGCCCATTTCCGCTGAGGCGTCTCGAGGCTGATCACACCTCACCCCTGGAACTTCGAAAGGGTCCTTCACACCCTTGGTGCAAATCAAGAAGTTCCCCGACCTAGCCGTCTCCACTCGAGAGGAATCACGAGGGTCCCGCCCACATCCAGAGGAGCCCCGTTTCCGCCTCGTAGCTCGAGATGAGGGATCCTTTCCCTGCTTCGTCGGGAAAGAGTTCCCGGCGTTCACGTCGCATCTCAAGAGGAGGCCCTCTCAACAGGAACGGCGAGAGGAACTCCAGGGTCGTGCCACCATTCCAAGAGTCCCCCAGATGTCTCAGTCCATTCCAGAGGAACCTCTTTTCCCTTCACCGGCTCGTCTTTCACGCCGAGGATCGACTCCCACCAAGGTGGCACGTGGCACAGCCCTGTGGGAAAGCCTCGTGGGAAAGCCTCGAGGGACAGCCTCGAGTTAAAGCCACAGATCCCTTGATCCACGTGACAGGAAGCGTGACACTACTGCTGCAGCTCGGGAGGAAAGCGCACGTGCATGCCCCCACTCGAGACGAGGCCTGACTCCCCTGGGGAGACTCAGAAGCACCCCCAAGATCCATGGCAACACTGGAGAGGAATCCTCAGGTTCCGGCCCCGACTCCACACAAGGACTGAGGCCCCGGCATGGACGGGAGAGGAATCCCGAGAGGTCCCCTAGCAACTCGCATGGGGACTGGCCTTTCCTGAGGCCACCAGAGCGGGTCCCTGAGGTCCCCGTCGTAACTCGAGAAGACCTGCCACAACTCGAGAAAATCCAGGAGGTTCTCCCCTCCAGGCGAGATGAGGCCCATTTCCGCTGAGGCGTCTCGAGGCTGATCACACCTCACTTCTGGAACTTCGAAAGGGTCCTTCACACCCTTGGTGCAAATCAAGAAGTTCCCCGACCTAGCCGTCTCCACTCGAGAGGAATCACGAGGGTCCCGCCCACATCCAGAGGAGCCCCGTTTCCGCCTCGTAGCTCGAGATGAGGGATCCTTTCCCTGCTTCGTCGGGAAAGAGTTCCCGGCGTTCCCGTCGCATCTCAAGAGGAGGCCCTCTCAACAGGAACGGCGAGAGGAACTCCAGGGTCGTGCCACCATTCCAAGAGTCCCCCAGATGTCTCAGTCCATTCCAGAGGAACCTCTTTTCCCTTCACCGGCTCGTCTTTCACGCCGAGGATCGACTCCCACCAAGGTGGCACGTGGCACAGCCCTGTGGGAAAGCCTCGTGGGAAAGCCTCGAGGGACAGCCTCGAGGGAAAGCCACAGATCCGTTGATCCACGTGACAGGAAGCGTGACACTACTGCTGCAGCTCGGGAGGAAAGCGCACGTGCATGCCCCCACTCGAGACGAGGCCTGACTCCCCTGGGGAGACTCAGAAGCACCCCAAGATCCATGGCAACACTGGAGAGGAATCCTCAGGTTCCGGCCCCGACTCCACACAAGGACTGAGGCCCCGGCATGGACGGGAGAGGAATCCCGAGAGGTCCCCTAGCAACTCGCATGGGGACTGGCCTTTCCTGAAGCCACCAGAGCGGGTCCCTGAGGTCCCCGTCGTAACTCGAGAAGACCTGCCACAACCAGAGAAAATCCAGGAGGTTCTCCCCTCCAGGCGAGATGAGGCCCATTTCCGCTGAGGCGTCTCGAGGCTGATCACACCTCACCTCTGGAACTTCGAAAGGGTCCTTCACACCCTTGGTGCAAATCAAGAAGTTCCCCGACCTAGCCGTCTCCACTCGAGAGGAATCACGAGGGTCCCCGCCCACATCCAGAGGAGCCCCGTTTCCGCCTCGTAGCTCGAGATGAGGGATCCTTTCCCTGCTTCGTCGGGAAAGAGTTCCCGGCGTTCCCGTCGCATCTCAAGTGGAGGCCCTCTCAACAGGAACGGCGAGAGGAACTCCAGGGTCGTGCCACCATTCCAAGAGTCCCCCAGATGTCTCAGTCCATTCCAGAGGAACCTCTTTTCCCTTCATTGGCTCGTCTTTCACGCCGAGGATCGACTCCCACCAAGGTGGCACGTGGCACAGCCCTGTGGGAAAGCCTCGTGGGAAAGCCTCGAGGGACAGCCTCGAGGGAAAGCCACAGATCCCTTGATCCACGTGACAGGAAGCGTGACACTACTGCTGCAGCTCGGGAGGAAAGCGCACGTGCATGCCCCCACTCGAGACGAGGCCTGACTCCCCTGGGGAGACTCAGAAGCACCCCAAGATCCATGGCAACACTGGAGAGGAATCCTCAGGTTCCGGCCCCGACTCCACACAAGGACTGAGGCCCCGGCATGGACGGGAGAGGAATCCCGAGAGGTCCCCTAGCAACTCGCATGGGGACTGGCCTTTCCTGAGGCCACCAGAGCGGGTCCCTGAGGTCCCCGTCGTAACTCGAGAAGACCTGCCGCAACTCGAGAAAATCCAGGAGGTTCTCCCCTTCAGGCGAGATGAGGCCCATTTCCGCTGAGGCGTCTCGAGGCTGATCACACCTCACCTCCGGAACTTCGAAAGGGTCCTTCACACCCTTGGTGCAAATCAAGAAGTTCCCCGACCTAGCCGTCTCCACTCGAGAGGAATCACGAGGGTCCCGCCCACATCCAGAGGAGCCCCGTTTCCTCCTCGTAGCTCGAGATGAGGGATCCTTTCCCTGCTTCGTCGGGAAAGAGTTCCCGGCGTTCCCGTCGCATCTCAAGAGGAGGCCCTCTCAACAGGAACGGCGAGAGGAACTCAGGGTCGTGCCACCATTCCAAGACTCCCCCAGATGTCTCAGTCCATTCCAGAGGATCCTCTTTTCCATTCACCGGCTCGTCTTTCACGCCGAGGATCGAATCACACCAAGGTGGCACGTGACACAGCCCTGTGGGAAAGCCTCGTGGGAAAGCCTCGAGGCACAGCCTCGAGGGAAAGCCACAGATCCCTTGATCCACGTGACAGGAAGCGTGACACTACTGCTGCAGCTCGGGAGGAAAGCGCACATGCATGCCCCCACTCGAGACGAGGCCTGACTCCCCTGGGGAGACTCAGAAGCACCCCAAGATCCATGGCAACACTGGAGAGGAATCCTCAGGTTCCGGCCCCGACTCCACACAAGGACTGAGGCCCCGGCATGGACGGGAGAGGAATCCCGAGAGGTCCCCTAGCAACTCGCATGGGGACTGGCCTTTCCTGAGGCCACCAGAGCGGGTCCCTGAGGTCCCCGTCGTAACTCGAGAAGACCTGCCGCAACTCGAGAATATCCAGGAGGTTCTCCCCTCCAGGCGAGATGAGGCCCATTTCCGCTGAGGCGTCTCGAGGCTGATCACACCTCACCCCTGGAACTTCGAAAGGGTCCTTCACACCCTTGGTGCAAATCAAGAAGTTCCCCGACCTAGCCGTCTCCACTCGAGAGGAATCACGAGGGTCCCGCTCACATCCACAGGAGCCCCGTTTCCGCCTCGTAGCTCGAGATGAGGGATCCTTTCCCTGCTTCGTCGGGAAAGAGTTCCCGCGTTCCCGTCGCATCTCAAGAGGAGGCCCTCTCAACAGGAACGGCGAGAGGAACTCCAGGGTCGTGCCACCATTCCAAGAGTCCCCCAGATGTCTCAGTCCATTCCAGAGGAACCTCTTTTCCCTTCACCGGCTCGTCTTTCACGCTGAGGATCGACTCACACCAAGGTGGCACGTGGCACAGCCCTGTGGGAAAGCCTCGTGGGAAAGCCTCGAGGGACAGCCTCGAGGGAAAGCCACAGATCCCTTGATCCACGTGACAGGAAGCGTGACACTACTGCTGCAGCTCGGGAGGAAAGCGCACGTGCATGCCCCCACTCGAGACGAGGCCTGACTCCCCTGGGGAGACTCAGAAGCACCCCAAGATCCATGGCAACACTGGAGAGGAATCCTCAGGTTCCGGCCCCGACTCCACACAAGGACTGAGGCCCCGGCATGGACGGGAGAGGAATCCCGAGAGGTCCCCTAGCAACTCGCATGGGGACTGGCCTTTCCTGAGGCCACCAGAGCGGGTCCCTGAGGTCCCCGTCTTAACTCGAGAAGACCTGCCGCAACTCGAGAAAATCCAGGAGGTTCTCCCCTCCAGGCGAGATGAGGCCCATTTCCGCTGAGGCGTCTCGAGGCTGATCACACCTCACCTCCGGAACTTCGAAAGGGTCCTTCACACCCTTGGTGCAAATCAAGAAGTTCCCCGACCTAGCCGTCTCCACTCGAGAGGAATCACGAGGGTCCCGCCCACATCCAGAGGAGCCCCGTTTCAGCCTCGTAGCTCGAGATGAGGGATCCTTTCCCTGCTTCATCGGGAAAGAGTTCCCGGCGTTCCCGTCGCATCTCAAGAGGAGGCCCTCTCAACAGGAACGGCGAGAGGAACTCAGGGTCGTGCCACCATTCCAAGAGTCCCCCAGATGTCTCAGTCCATTCCAGAGGAACCTCTTTTCCCTTCACCGGCTCGTCTTTCACGCCGAGGATCGACTCACACCAAGGTGGCACGTGGCACAGCCCTGTGGGAAAGCCTCGTGGGAAAGCCTCGTGGGAAAGCCTCGAGGGACAGCCTCGAGGGAAAGCCACAGATCCCTTGATCCAGGTGACAGGAAGCGTGACACTACTGCTGAAGCTCGGGAGGAAAGCGCACGTGCATGCCCCCACTCGAGACGAGGCCTGACTCCCCTGGGAGACTCAGAAGCACCCCAAGATCCATGGCAACACTGGAGAGGAATCCTCAGGTTCCGGCCCCGACTCCACACAAGGACTGAGGCCCCGGCATGGACGGGAGAGGAATCCCGAGAGGTCCCCTAGCAACTCGCATGGGGACTGGCCTTTCCAGAGGCCACCAGAGCGGGTCCCTGAGGTCCCCGTCTTAACTCGAGAAGACCTGCCGCAACTCGAGAAAATCCAGGAGGTTCTCCCCTCCAGGCGAGATGAGGCCCATTTCCGCTGAGGCGTCTCGAGGCTGATCACACCTCACCTCCGGAACTTCGAAAGGGTCCTTCACACCCTTGGTGCAAATCAAGAAGTTCCCCGACCTAGCCGTCTCCACTCGAGAGGAATCACGAGGGTCCCGCCCACATCCAGAGGAGCCCCGTTTCCGCCTCGTAGCTCGAGATGAGGGATCCTTTCCCTGCTTCGTCGGGAAAGAGTTCCCGGCGTTCCCGTCGCATCTCAAGAGGAGGCCCTCTCAACAGGAACGGCGAGAGGAACTCCAGGGTCGTGCCACCATTCCAAGAGTCCCCCAGATGTCTCAGTCCATTCCAGAGGAACCTCTTTTCCCTTCACCGGCTCGTCTTTCACGCCGAGGATCGACTCACACCAAGGTAGGACTTGGCACAGCCCTGTGGGAAAGCCTCGTGGGAAAGCCTCGTGGGAAAGCCTCGAGGGACAGCCTCGAGGGAAAGCCACAGATCCCTTGATCCACGTGACAGGAAGCGTGACACTACTGCTGCAGCTCGGGAGGGAAGCGCACGTGCATGCCCCCACTCGAGACGAGGCCTGACTCCCCTGGGGAGACTCAGAAGCACCCCAAGATCCATGGCAACACTGGAGAGGAATCCTCAGGTTCCGGCCCCGACTCCACACAAGGACTGAGGCCCCGGCATGGACGGGAGAGGAATCCCGAGAGGTCCCCTAGCAACTCGCATGAGGACTGGCCTTTCCTGAGGCCACCAGAGCGGGTCCCTGAGGTCCCCGTCGTAACTCGAGAAGACCTGCCGCAACTCGAGAAAATCCAGGAGGTTCTCCCCTCCAGGCGAGATGAGGCCCATTTCCGCTGAGGCGTCTCGAGGCTGATCACACCTCACCTCCGGAACTTCGAAAGGGTCCTTCACACCCTTGGTGCAAATCAAGAAGTTCCCCGACCTAGCCGTCTCCACTCGAGAGGAATCACGAGGGTCCCGCCCACATCCAGAGGAGCCCCGTTTCCGCCTCGTAGCTCGAGATGAGGGATCCTTTCCCTGCTTCGTCGGGAAAGAGTTCCCGGCGTTCCCGTCGCATCTCAAGAGGAGGCCCTCTCAACAGGAACGGCGAGAGGAACTCCAGGGTCGTGCCACCATTCCAAGAGTCCCCCAGATGTCTCAGTCCATTCCAGAGGAACCTCTTTTCCCTTCACCGGCTCGTCTTTCACGCCGAGGATCGACTCACACCAAGGTGGCACGTGGCACAGCCCTGTGGGAAAGCATCGTGGGAAAGCCTCGAGGGACAGCCTCGAGGGAAAGCCACAGATCCCTTGATCCACGTGACAGGAAGCGTGACACTACTGCTGCAGCTCGGGAGGGAAGCGCACGTGCATGCCCCCACTCGAGACGAGGCCTGACTCCCCTGGGGAGACTCAGAAGCACCCCAAGATCCATGGCAACACTGGAGAGGAATCCTCAGGTTCCGGCCCCGACTCCACACAAGGACTGAGGCCCCGGCATGGACGGGAGAGGAATCCCGAGAGGTCCCCTAGCAACTCGCATGAGGACTGGCCTTTCCTGAGGCCACCAGAGCGGGTCCCTGAGGTCCCCGTCGTAACTCGAGAAGACCTGCCACAACTCGAGAAAATCCAGGAGGTTCTCCCCTCCAGGCGAGATGAGGCCCATTTCCGCTGAGGCGTCTCGAGGCTGATCACACCTCACCTCTGGAACTTCGAAAGGGTCCTTCACACCCTTGGTGCAAATCAAGAAGTTCCCCGACCTAGCCGTCTCCACTCGAGAGGAATCACGAGGGTCCCGCCCACATCCAGAGGAGCCCCGTTTCCGCCTCGTAGCTCGAGATGAGGGATCCTTTCCCTGCTTGCTCGGGAAAGAGTTCCCGGCGTTCCCGTCACATCTCAAGAGGAGGCCCTCTCAACAGGAACGGCGAGAGTAACTCGAGGGTCGTGCCACCATTCCAAGAGTCCCCCAGATGTCTCAGTCCATTCCAGAGGAACCTCTTTTCCCTTCACCGGCTCGTCTTTCACGCCGAGGATCGACTCCCACCAAGGTGGCACGTGGCACAGCCCTGTGGGAAAGCCTCGTGGGAAAGCCTCGAGGGACAGCCTCGAGGGAAAGCCACAGATCCCTTGATCCACGTGACAGGAAGCGTGACACTACTGCTGCAGCTCGGGAGGAAAGCGCACGTGCATGCCCCCACTCGAGACGAGGCCTGACTCCCCTGGGGAGACTCAGAAGCACCCCAAGATCCATGGCAACACTGGAGAGGAATCCTCAGGTTCCGGCCCCGAATCCACACAAAGACTGAGGCCCCGGCATGGACGGGAGAGGAATCCCGAGAGGTCCCCTAGCAACTCGCATGGGGACTGGCCTTTCCTGAGGCCACAGGAGCGGGTCCCTGAGGTCCCCGTCGTAACTCGAGAAGACCTGCCGCAACTCGAGAAAATCCAGGAGGTTCTCCCCTCCAGGCGAGATGAGGCCCATTTCCGCTGAGGCGTCTCGAGGCTGATCACACCTCACCTCTGGAACTTCGAAAGGGTCCCTCACACCCTTGGTGCAAATCAAGAAGTTCCCCGACCTAGCCGTCTCCACTCGAGAGGAATCACGAGGGTCCCGCCCACATCCAGAGGAGCCCCGTTTCCGCCTCGTAGCTCGAGATGAGGGATCCTTTCCCTGCTTCGTCGGGAAAGAGTTCCCGGTGTTCCCGTCGCATCTCAAGAGGAGGCCCTCTCAACAGGAACGGCGAGAGGAAATCCAGGGTCGTGCCACCATTCCAAGAGTCCCCCAGATGTCTCAGTCCATTCCAGAGGAACCTCTTTTCGCTTCACCGGCTCGTCTTTCACGCCGAGGATCGACTCCCACCAAGGTGGCACGTGGCACAGCCCTGTGGGAAAGCCTCGTGGGAAAGCCTCGAGGGACAGCCTCGAGGGAAAGCCACAGATCCCTTGATCCAGGTGACAGGAAGCGTGACACTACTGCTGCAGCTCGGGAGGAAATCGCACGTGCATGCCCCCACTCGAGACGAGGCCTGACTCCCCTGGGGAGACTCAGAAGCACCCCAAGATCCATGGCAACACTGGAGAGGAATCCTCAGGTTCCGGCCCCGACTCCACACAAGGACTGAGGCCCCGGCATGGACGGGAGAGGAATCCCGAGAGGTCCCCTAGCAACTCGCATGGGGACTGGCCTTTCCTGAGGCCACCAGAGCGGGTCCCTGAGGTCCCCGTCGTAACTCGAGAAGACCTGCCGCAACTCGAGAAAATCCAGGAGGTTCTCCCCTCCAGGCGAGATGAGGCCCATTTCCGCTGAGGCGTCTCGAGGCTGATCACACCTCACCTCCAGAACTTCGAAAGGGTCCTTCACACCCTTGGTGCAAATCAAGAAGTTCCCCGACCTAGCCGTCTCCACTCGAGAGGAATCACGAGGGTCCCGCCCACATCCAGAGGAGCCCCGTTTCCGCCTCGTAGCTCGAGATGAGGGATCCTTTCCCTGCTTCGTCAGGAAAGAGTTCCCGGCGTTCCCGTCGCATCTCAAGAGGAGGCCCTCTCAACAGGAACGGCGAGAGGAACTCCAGGGTCGTGCCACCATTCCAAGAGTCCCCCAGATGTCTCAGTCCATTCCAGAGGAACCTCTTTTCCCTTCACCGGCTCGTCTTTCACGCCGAGGATCGACTCACACCAAGGTAGCACTTGGCACAGCCCTGTGGGAAAGCCTCGTGGGAAAGCCTCGTGGGAAAGCCTCGAGGGACAGCCTCGAGGGAAAGCCACAGATCCCTTGATCCACGTGACAGGAAGCGTGACACTACTGCTGCAGCTCGGGAGGGAAGCGCACGTGCATGCCCCCACTCGAGACGAGGCCTGACTCCCCTGGGGAGACTCAGAAGCACCCCAAGATCCATGGCAACACTGGAGAGGAATCCTCAGGTTCCGGCCCCGACTCCACACAAGGACTGAGGCCCCGGCATGGACGGGAGAGGAATCCCGAGAGGTCCCCTAGCAACTCGCATGAGGACTGGCCTTTCCTGAGGCCACCAGAGCGGGTCCCTGAGGTCCCCGTCGTAACTCGAGAAGACCTGCCGCAACTCGAGAAAATCCAGGAGGTTCTCCCCTCCAGGCGAGATGAGGCCCATTTCCGCTGAGGCGTCTCGAGGCTGATCACACCTCACCTCCGGAACTTCGAAAGGGTCCTTCACACCCTTGGTGCAAATCAAGAAGTTCCCCGACCTAGCCGTCTCCACTCGAGAGGAATCACGAGGGTCCCGCCCACATCCAGAGGAGCCCCGTTTCCGCCTCGTAGCTCGAGATGAGGGATCCTTTCCCTGCTTCGTCGGGAAAGAGTTCCCGGCGTTCCCGTCGCATCTCAAGAGGAGGCCCTCTCAACAGGAACGGCGAGAGGAACTCCAGGGTCGTGCCACCATTCCAAGAGTCCCCCAGATGTCTCAGTCCATTCCAGAGGAACCTCTTTTCCCTTCACCGGCTCGTCTTTCACGCCGAGGATCGACTCACACCAAGGTGGCACGTGGCACAGCCCTGTGGGAAAGCATCGTGGGAAAGCCTCGAGGGACAGCCTCGAGGGAAAGCCACAGATCCCTTGATCCACGTGACAGGAAGCGTGACACTACTGCTGCAGCTCGGGAGGGAAGCGCACGTGCATGCCCCCACTCGAGACGAGGCCTGACTCCCCTGGGGAGACTCAGAAGCACCCCAAGATCCATGGCAACACTGGAGAGGAATCCTCAGGTTCCGGCCCCGACTCCACACAAGGACTGAGGCCCCGGCATGGACGGGAGAGGAATCCCGAGAGGTCCCCTAGCAACTCGCATGAGGACTGGCCTTTCCTGAGGCCACCAGAGCGGGTCCCTGAGGTCCCCGTCGTAACTCGAGAAGACCTGCCACAACTCGAGAAAATCCAGGAGGTTCTCCCCTCCAGGCGAGATGAGGCCCATTTCCGCTGAGGCGTCTCGAGGCTGATCACACCTCACCTCTGGAACTTCGAAAGGGTCCTTCACACCCTTGGTGCAAATCAAGAAGTTCCCCGACCTAGCCGTCTCCACTCGAGAGGAATCACGAGGGTCCCGCCCACATCCAGAGGAGCCCCGTTTCCGCCTCGTAGCTCGAGATGAGGGATCCTTTCCCTGCTTGCTCGGGAAAGAGTTCCCGGCGTTCCCGTCACATCTCAAGAGGAGGCCCTCTCAACAGGAACGGCGAGAGTAACTCGAGGGTCGTGCCACCATTCCAAGAGTCCCCCAGATGTCTCAGTCCATTCCAGAGGAACCTCTTTTCCCTTCACCGGCTCGTCTTTCACGCCGAGGATCGACTCCCACCAAGGTGGCACGTGGCACAGCCCTGTGGGAAAGCCTCGTGGGAAAGCCTCGAGGGACAGCCTCGAGGGAAAGCCACAGATCCCTTGATCCACGTGATAGGAAGCGTGACACTACTGCTGCAGCTCGGGAGGAAAGCGCACGTGCATGCCCCCACTCGAGACGAGGCCTGACTCCCCTGGGGAGACTCAGAAGCACCCCAAGATCCATGGCAACACTGGAGAGGAATCCTCAGGTTCCGGCCCCGAATCCACACAAAGACTGAGGCCCCGGCATGGACGGGAGAGGAATCCCGAGAGGTCCCCTAGCAACTCGCATGGGGACTGGCCTTTCCTGAGGCCACAGGAGCGGGTCCCTGAGGTCCCCGTCGTAACTCGAGAAGACCTGCCGCAACTCGAGAAAATCCAGGAGGTTCTCCCCTCCAGGCGAGATGAGGCCCATTTCCGCTGAGGCGTCTCGAGGCTGATCACACCTCACCTCTGGAACTTCGAAAGGGTCCTTCACACCCTTGGTGCAAATCAAGAAGTTCCCCGACCTAGCCGTCTCCACTCGAGAGGAATCACGAGGGTCCCGCCCACATCCAGAGGAGCCCCGTTTCCGCCTCGTAGCTCGAGATGAGGGATCCTTTCCCTGCTTCGTCGGGAAAGAGTTCCCGGCGTTCCCGTCTCATCTCAAGAGGAGGCCCTCTCAACAGGAACGGCGAGAGGAAATCCAGGGTCGTGCCACCATTCCAAGAGTCCCCCAGATGTCTCAGTCCATTCCAGAGGAACCTCTTTTCGCTTCACCGGCTCGTCTTTCACGCCGAGGATCGACTCACACCAAGGTGGCACGTGGCACAGCCCTGTGGGAAAGCCTCGTGGGAAAGCCTCGAGGGACAGCCTCGAGGGAAAGCCACAGATCCCTTGATCCACGTGACAGGAAGCGTGACACTACTGCTGCAGCTCGGGAGGAAAGCGCACGTGCATGCCCCCACTCGAGACGAGGCCTGACTCCCCTGGGGAGACTCAGAAGCACCCCAAGATCCATGGCAACACTGGAGAGGAATCCTCAGGTTCCGGCCCCGACTCCACACAAGGACTGAGGCCCCGGCATGGACGGGAGAGGAATCCCGAGAGGTCCCCTAGCAACTCGCATGGGGACTGGCCTTTCCTGAGGCCACCAGAGCGGGTCCCTGAGGTCCCCGTCGTAACTCGAGAAGACCTGCCGCAACTCGAGAAAATCCAGGAGGTTCTCCCCTCCAGGCGAGATGAGGCCCATTTCCGCTGAGGCGTCTCGAGGCTGATCACACCTCACCTCTGGAACTTCGAAAGGGTCCTTCACACCCTTGGTGCAAATCAAGAAGTTCCCCGACCTAGCCGTCTCCACTCGAGAGGAATCACGAGGGTCCCGCCCACATCCAGAGGAGCCCCGTTTCCGCCTCGTAGCTCGAGATGAGGGATCCTTTCCCTGCTTCGTCGGGAAAGAGTTCCCGGCGTTCCCGTCGCATCTCAAGAGGAGGCCCTCTCAACAGGAACGGCGAGAGGAAATCCAGGGTCGTGCCACCATTCCAAGAGTCCCCCAGATGTCTCAGTCCATTCCAGAGGAACCTCTTTTCGCTTCACCGGCTCGTCTTTCACGCCGAGGATCGACTCACACCAAGGTGGCACGTGGCACAGCCCTGTGGGAAAGCCTCGTGGGAAAGCCTCGAGGGACAGCCTCGAGGGAAAGCCACAGATCCCTTGATCCACGTGACAGGAAGCGTGACACTACTGCTCCAGCTTGGGAGGACAGCGCACGTGCATGCCCCCACTCGAGACGAGGCCTGACTCCCCTGGGGAGACTCAGAAGCACCCCAAGATCCATGGCAACACTGGAGAGGAATCCTCAGGTTCCGGCCCCGACTCCACACAAGGACTGAGGCCCCGGCATGGACGGGCGAGGAATCCCGAGAGGTCCCCTAGCAACTCGCATGGGGACTGGCCTTTCCTGAGGCCACCAGAGCGGGTCCCTGAGGTCCCCGTCGTAACTCGTGAAGACCTGCCGCAACTCGAGAAAATCCAGGAGGTTCTCCCCTCCAGGCGAGATGAGGCCCATTTCCGCTGAGGCGTCTCGAGGCTGATCACACCTCACCTCTGGAACTTCGAAAGGGTCCTTCACACCCTTGGTGCAAATCAAGAAGTTCCCCGACCTAGCCGTCTCCACTCGAGAGGAATCACGAGGGTCCCGCCCACATCCAGAGGAGCCCCGTTTCCGCCTCGTAGCTCGAGATGAGGGATCCTTTCCCTGCTTCGTCGGGAAAGAGTTCCCGGTGTTCCCGTCGCATCTCAAGAGGAGGCCCTCTCAACAGGAACGGCGAGAGGAAATCCAGGGTCGTGCCACCATTCCAAGAGTCCCCCAGATGTCTCAGTCCATTCCAGAGGAACCTCTTTTCGCTTCACCAGCTCGTCTTTCACGCCGAGGATCGACTCCCACCAAGGTGGCACGTGGCACAGCCCTGTGGGAAAGCCTCGTGGGAAAGCCTCGAGGGACAGCCTCGAGGGAAAGCCACAGATCCCTTGATCCAGGTGACAGGAAGCGTGACACTACTGCTGCAGCTCGGGAGGAAATCGCACGTGCATGCCCCCACTCGAGACGAGGCCTGACTCCCCTGGGGAGACTCAGAAGCACCCCAAGATCCATGGCAACACTGGAGAGGAATCCTCAGGTTCCGGCCCCGACTCCACACAAGGACTGAGGCCCCGGCATGGACGGGAGAGGAATCCCGAGAGGTCCCCTAGCAACTCGCATGGGGACTGGCCTTTCCTGAGGCCACCAGAGCGGGTCCCTGAGGTCCCCGTCGTAACTCGAGAAGACCTGCCGCAACTCGAGAAAATCCAGGAGGTTCTCCCCTCCAGGCGAGATGAGGCCCATTTCCGCTGAGGCGTCTCGAGGCTGATCACACCTCACCTCCAGAACTTCGAAAGGGTCCTTCACACCCTTGGTTCAAATCAAGAAGTTCCCCGACCTAGCCGTCTCCACTCGAGAGGAATCACGAGGGTCCCGCCCACATCCAGAGGAGCCCCGTTTCCGCCTCGTAGCTCGAGATGAGGGATCCTTTCCCTGCTTCGTCAGGAAAGAGTTCCCGGCGTTCCCGTCGCATCTCAAGAGGAGGCCCTCTCAACAGGAACGGCGAGAGGAACTCCAGGGTCGTGCCACCATTCCAAGAGTCCCCCAGATGTCTCAGTCCATTCCAGAGGAACCTCTTTTCCCTTCACCGGCTCGTCTTTCACGCCGAGGATCGACTCACACCAAGGTAGCACTTGGCACAGCCCTGTGGGAAAGCCTCGTGGGAAAGCCTCGTGGGAAAGCCTCGAGGGACAGCCTCGAGGGAAAGCCACAGATCCCTTGATCCACGTGACAGGAAGCGTGACACTACTGCTGCAGCTCGGGAGGAAAGCGCACGTGCATGCCCCCACTCGAGACGAGGCCTGACTCCCCTGGGGAGACTCAGAAGCACCCCAAGATCCATGGCAACACTGGAGAGGAATCCTCAGGTTCCGGCCCCGACTCCACACAAGGACTGAGGCCCCGGCATGGACGGGAGAGGAATCCCGAGAGGTCCCCTAGCAACTCGCATGGGGACTGGCCTTTCCTGAGGCCACCAGAGCGGGTCCCTGAGGTCCCCGTCGTAACTCGAGAAGACCTGCCGCAACTCGAGAAAATCCAGGAGGTTCTCCCCTCCAGGCGAGATGAGGCCCATTTCCGCTGAGGCGTCTCGAGGCTGATCACACCTCACCTCTGGAACTTCGAAAGGGTCCTTCACACCCTTGGTGCAAATCAAGAAGTTCCCCGACCTAGCCGTCTCCACTCGAGAGGAATCACGAGGGTCCCGCCCACATCCAGAGGAGCCCCGTTTCCGCCTCGTAGCTCGAGATGAGGGATCCTTTCCCTGCTTCGTCGGGAAAGAGTTCCCGGCGTTCCCGTCGCATCTCAAGAGGAGGCCCTCTCAACAGGAACGGCGAGAGGAAATCCAGGGTCGTGCCACCATTCCAAGAGTCCCCCAGATGTCTCAGTCCATTCCAGAGGAACCTCTTTTCGCTTCACCGGCTCGTCTTTCACGCCGAGGATCGACTCACACCAAGGTGGCACGTGGCACAGCCCTGTGGGAAAGCCTCGTGGGAAAGCCTCGAGGGACAGCCTCGAGGGAAAGCCACAGATCCCTTGATCCACGTGACAGGAAGCGTGACACTACTGCTCCAGCTTGGGAGGACAGCGCACGTGCATGCCCCCACTCGAGACGAGGCCTGACTCCCCTGGGGAGACTCAGAAGCACCCCAAGATCCATGGCAACACTGGAGAGGAATCCTCAGGTTCCGGCCCCGACTCCACACAAGGACTGAGGCCCCGGCATGGACGGGCGAGGAATCCCGAGAGGTCCCCTAGCAACTCGCATGGGGACTGGCCTTTCCTGAGGCCACCAGAGCGGGTCCCTGAGGTCCCCGTCGTAACTCGTGAAGACCTGCCGCAACTCGAGAAAATCCAGGAGGTTCTCCCCTCCAGGCGAGATGAGGCCCATTTCCGCTGAGGCGTCTCGAGGCTGATCACACCTCACCTCTGGAACTTCGAAAGGGTCCTTCACACCCTTGGTGCAAATCAAGAAGTTCCCCGACCTAGCCGTCTCCACTCGAGAGGAATCACGAGGGTCCCGCCCACATCCAGAGGAGCCCCGTTTCCGCCTCGTAGCTCGAGATGAGGGATCCTTTCCCTGCTTCGTCGGGAAAGAGTTCCCGGTGTTCCCGTCGCATCTCAAGAGGAGGCCCTCTCAACAGGAACGGCGAGAGGAAATCCAGGGTCGTGCCACCATTCCAAGAGTCCCCCAGATGTCTCAGTCCATTCCAGAGGAACCTCTTTTCGCTTCACCAGCTCGTCTTTCACGCCGAGGATCGACTCCCACCAAGGTGGCACGTGGCACAGCCCTGTGGGAAAGCCTCGTGGGAAAGCCTCGAGGGACAGCCTCGAGGGAAAGCCACAGATCCCTTGATCCAGGTGACAGGAAGCGTGACACTACTGCTGCAGCTCGGGAGGAAATCGCACGTGCATGCCCCCACTCGAGACGAGGCCTGACTCCCCTGGGGAGACTCAGAAGCACCCCAAGATCCATGGCAACACTGGAGAGGAATCCTCAGGTTCCGGCCCCGACTCCACACAAGGACTGAGGCCCCGGCATGGACGGGAGAGGAATCCCGAGAGGTCCCCTAGCAACTCGCATGGGGACTGGCCTTTCCTGAGGCCACCAGAGCGGGTCCCTGAGGTCCCCGTCGTAACTCGAGAAGACCTGCCGCAACTCGAGAAAATCCAGGAGGTTCTCCCCTCCAGGCGAGATGAGGCCCATTTCCGCTGAGGCGTCTCGAGGCTGATCACACCTCACCTCCAGAACTTCGAAAGGGTCCTTCACACCCTTGGTTCAAATCAAGAAGTTCCCCGACCTAGCCGTCTCCACTCGAGAGGAATCACGAGGGTCCCGCCCACATCCAGAGGAGCCCCGTTTCCGCCTCGTAGCTCGAGATGAGGGATCCTTTCCCTGCTTCGTCAGGAAAGAGTTCCCGGCGTTCCCGTCGCATCTCAAGAGGAGGCCCTCTCAACAGGAACGGCGAGAGGAACTCCAGGGTCGTGCCACCATTCCAAGAGTCCCCCAGATGTCTCAGTCCATTCCAGAGGAACCTCTTTTCCCTTCACCGGCTCGTCTTTCACGCCGAGGATCGACTCACACCAAGGTAGCACTTGGCACAGCCCTGTGGGAAAGCCTCGTGGGAAAGCCTCGTGGGAAAGCCTCGAGGGACAGCCTCGAGGGAAAGCCACAGATCCCTTGATCCACGTGACAGGAAGCGTGACACTACTGCTGCAGCTCGGGAGGGAAGCGCACGTGCATGCCCCCACTCGAGACGAGGCCTGACTCCCCTGGGGAGACTCAGAAGCACCCCAAGATCCGTGGCAACACTGGAGAGGAATCCTCAGGTTCCGGCCCCGACTCCACACAAGGACTGAGGCCCCGGCATGGACGGGCGAGGAATCCCGAGAGGTCCCCTAGCAACTCGCATGGGGACTGGCCTTTCCTGAGGCCACCAGAGCGGGTCCCTGAGGTCCCCGTCGTAACTCGTGAAGACCTGCCGCAACTCGAGAAAATCCAGGAGGTTCTCCCCTCCAGGCGAGATGAGGCCCATTTCCGCTGAGGCGTCTCGAGGCTGATCACACCTCACCTCTGGAACTTCGAAAGGGTCCTTCACACCCTTGGTGCAAATCAAGAAGTTCCCCGACCTAGCCGTCTCCACTCGAGAGGAATCACGAGGGTCCCGCCCACATCCAGAGGAGCCCCGTTTCCGCCTCGTAGCTCGAGATGAGGGATCCTTTCCCTGCTTCGTCGGGAAAGAGTTCCCGGTGTTCCCGTCGCATCTCAAGAGGAGGCCCTCTCAACAGGAACGGCGAGAGGAAATCCAGGGTCGTGCCACCATTCCAAGAGTCCCCCAGATGTCTCAGTCCATTCCAGAGGAACCTCTTTTCGCTTCACCAGCTCGTCTTTCACGCCGAGGATCGACTCCCACCAAGGTGGCACGTGGCACAGCCCTGTGGGAAAGCCTCGTGGGAAAGCCTCGAGGGACAGCCTCGAGGGAAAGCCACAGATCCCTTGATCCAGGTGACAGGAAGCGTGACACTACTGCTGCAGCTCGGGAGGAAATCGCACGTGCATGCCCCCACTCGAGACGAGGCCTGACTCCCCTGGGGAGACTCAGAAGCACCCCAAGATCCATGGCAACACTGGAGAGGAATCCTCAGGTTCCGGCCCCGACTCCACACAAGGACTGAGGCCCCGGCATGGACGGGAGAGGAATCCCGAGAGGTCCCCTAGCAACTCGCATGGGGACTGGCCTTTCCTGAGGCCACCAGAGCGGGTCCCTGAGGTCCCCGTCGTAACTCGAGAAGACCTGCCGCAACTCGAGAAAATCCAGGAGGTTCTCCCCTCCAGGCGAGATGAGGCCCATTTCCGCTGAGGCGTCTCGAGGCTGATCACACCTCACCTCCAGAACTTCGAAAGGGTCCTTCACACCCTTGGTTCAAATCAAGAAGTTCCCCGACCTAGCCGTCTCCACTCGAGAGGAATCACGAGGGTCCCGCCCACATCCAGAGGAGCCCCGTTTCCGCCTCGTAGCTCGAGATGAGGGATCCTTTCCCTGCTTCGTCAGGAAAGAGTTCCCGGCGTTCCCGTCGCATCTCAAGAGGAGGCCCTCTCAACAGGAACGGCGAGAGGAACTCCAGGGTCGTGCCACCATTCCAAGAGTCCCCCAGATGTCTCAGTCCATTCCAGAGGAACCTCTTTTCCCTTCACCGGCTCGTCTTTCACGCCGAGGATCGACTCACACCAAGGTAGCACTTGGCACAGCCCTGTGGGAAAGCCTCGTGGGAAAGCCTCGTGGGAAAGCCTCGAGGGACAGCCTCGAGGGAAAGCCACAGATCCCTTGATCCACGTGACAGGAAGCGTGACACTACTGCTGCAGCTCGGGAGGGAAGCGCACGTGCATGCCCCCACTCGAGACGAGGCCTGACTCCCCTGGGGAGACTCAGAAGCACCCCAAGATCCATGGCAACACTGGAGAGGAATCCTCAGGTTCCGGCCCCGACTCCACACAAGGACTGAGGCCCCGGCATGGACGGGAGAGGAATCCCGAGAGGTCCCCTAGCAACTCGCATGAGGACTGGCCTTTCCTGAGGCCACCAGAGCGGGTCCCTGAGGTCCCCGTCGTAACTCGAGAAGACCTGCCGCAACTCGAGAAAATCCAGGAGGTTCTCCCCTCCAGGCGAGATGAGGCCCATTTCCGCTGAGGCGTCTCGAGGCTGATCACACCTCACCTCCGGAACTTCGAAAGGGTCCTTCACACCCTTGGTGCAAATCAAGAAGTTCCCCGACCCTAGCCGTCTCCACTCGAGAGGAATCACGAGGGTCCCGCCCACATCCAGAGGAGCCCCGTTTCCGCCTCGTAGCTCGAGATGAGGGATCCTTTCCCTGCTTCGTCGGGAAAGAGTTCCCGGCGTTCCCGTCGCATCTCAAGAGGAGGCCCTCTCAACAGGAACGGCGAGAGGAACTCAGGGTCGTGCCACCATTCCAAGACTCCCCCAGATGTCTCAGTCCATTCCAGAGGAACCTCTTTTCCCTTCACCGGCTCGTCTTTCACGCCGAGGATCGACTCACACCAAGGTGGCACGTGGCACAGCCCTGTGGGAAAGCCTCGTGGGAAAGCCTCGAGGGACAGCCTCGAGGGAAAGCCACAGATCCCTTGATCCACGTGACAGGAAGCGTGACACTACTGCTGCAGCTCGGGAGGAAAGCGCACGTGCATGCCCCCACTCGAGACGAGGCCTGACTCCCCTGGGGAGACTCAGAAGCACCCCAAGATCCATGGCAACACTGGAGAGGAATCCTCAGGTTCCGGCCCCGACTCCACACAAGGACTGAG
Organism: Budorcas taxicolor; assembly: GCF_023091745.1. Taxonomy (NCBI): domain Eukaryota; kingdom Metazoa; phylum Chordata; class Mammalia; order Artiodactyla; family Bovidae; genus Budorcas; species Budorcas taxicolor. Next base: position 130,406 of record NW_026291744.1, read on the forward strand.
GCCCCGGCATGGACGGGAGAGGAATCCCGAGAGGTCCCCTAGCAACTCGCATGGGGACTGGCCTTTCCTGAGGCCACCAGAGCGGGTCCCTGAGGTCCCCGTCGTAACTCGAGAAGACCTGCCGCAACTCGAGAAAATCCAGGAGGTTCTCCCCTCCAGGCGAGATGAGGCCCATTTCCGCTGAGGCGTCTCGAGGCTGATCACACCTCACCTCCAGAACTTCGAAAGGGTCCTTCACACCCTTGGTGCAAATCAAGAAGTTCCCCGACCTAGCCGTCTCCACTCGAGAGGAATCACGAGGGTCCCGCCCACATCCAGAGGAGCCCCGTTTCCGCCTCGTAGCTCGAGATGAGGGATCCTTTCCCTGCTTCGTCAGGAAAGAGTTCCCGGCGTTCCCGTCGCATCTCAAGAGGAGGCCCTCTCAACAGGAACGGCGAGAGGAACTCCAGGGTCGTGCCACCATTCCAAGAGTCCCCCAGATGTCTCAGTCCATTCCAGAGGAACCTCTTTTCGCTTCACCGGCTCGTCTTTCACGCCGAGGATCGACTCACACCAAGGTGGCACGTGGCACAGCCCTGTGGGAAAGCCTCGTGGGAAAGCCTCGAGGGACAGCCTCGAGGGAAAGCCACAGATCCCTTGATCCACGTGACAGGAAGCGTGACACTACTGCTGCAGCTCGGGAGGAAAGCGCACGTGCATGCCCCCACTCGAGACGAGGCCTGACTCCCCTGGGGAGACTCAGAAGCACCCCAAGATCCATGGCAACACTGGAGAGGAATCCTCAGGTTCCGGCCCCGACTCCACACAAGGATTGAGGCCCCGGCATGGACGGGAGAGGAATCCCGAGAGGTCCCCTAGCAACTCGCATGGGGACTGGCCTTTCCTGAGGCCACCAGAGCGGGTCCCTGAGGTCCCCGTCGTAAATCGTGAAGACCTGCCGCAACTCGAGAAAATCCAGGAGGTTCTCCCCTCCAGGCGAGATGAGGCCCATTTCCGCTGAGGCGTCTCGAGGCTGATCACACCTCACCTCTGGAACTTCGAAAGGGTACTTCACACCCTTGGTGCAAATCAAGAAGTTCCCCGACCTAGCCGTCTCCACTCGAGAGGAATCACGAGGGTCCCGCCCACATCCAGAGGAGCCCCGTTTCCGCCTCGTAGCTCGAGATGAGGGATCCTTTCCCTGCTTCGTCGGGAAAGAGTTCCCGGTGTTCCCGTCGCATCTCAAGAGGAGGCCCTCTCAACAGGAACGGCGAGAGGAAATCCAGGGTCGTGCCACCATTCCAAGAGTCCCCCAGATGTCTCAGTCCATTCCAGAGGAACCTCTTTTCCCTTCACCGGCTCGTCTTTCACGCCGAGGATCGACTCACACCAAGGTGGCACGTGGCACAGCCCTGTGGGAAAGCCTCGTGGGAAAGCCTCGAGGGACAGCTTCGAGGGAAAGCCACAGATCCCTTGATCCACGTGACAGGAAGCGTGACACTACTGCTGCAGCTCGGGAGGAAAGCGCACGTGCATGCCCCCACTCGAGACGAGGCCTGACTCCCCTGGGGAGACTCAGAAGCACCCCAAGATCCATGGCAACACTGGAGAGGAATCCTCAGGTTCCGGCCCCGACTCCACACAAGGACTGAGGCCCCGGCATGGACGGGAGAGGAATCCCGAGAGGTCCCCTAGCAACTCGCATGGGGACTGGCCTTTCCTGAGGCCACCAGAGCGGGTCCCTGAGGTCCCCGTCGTAACTCGAGAAGACCTGCCGCAACTCGAGAAAATCCAGGAGGTTCTCCCCTCCAGGCGAGATGAGGCCCATTTCCGCTGAGGCGTCTCGAGGCTGATCACACCTCACCTCCGGAACTTCGAAAGGGTCCTTCACACCCTTGGTGCAAATCAAGAAGTTCCCCGACCTAGCCGTCTCCACTCGAGAGGAATCACGAGGGTCCCGCCCACATCCAGAGGAGTCCCGTTTCCGCCTCGTAGCTCGAGATGAGGGATCCTTTCCCTGCTTCGTCAGGAAAGAGTTCCCGGCGTTCCCGTCGCATCTCAAGAGGAGGCCCTCTCAACAGGAACGGCGAGAGGAACTCCAGGGTCGTGCCACCATTCCAAGAGTCCCCCAGATGTCTCAGTCCATTCCAGAGGAACCTCTTTTCCCTTCACCGGCTCGTCTTTCACGCCGAGGATCGACTCACACCAAGGTAGCACTTGGCACAGCCCTGTGGGAAAGCCTCGTGGGAAAGCCTCGTGGGAAAGCCTCGAGGGACAGCCTCGAGGGAAAGCCACAGATCCCTTGATCCACGTGACAGGAAGCGTGACACTACTGCTGCAGCTCGGGAGGGAAGCGCACGTGCATGCCCCCACTCGAGACGAGGCCTGACTCCCCTGGGGAGACTCAGAAGCACCCCAAGATCCATGGCAACACTGCAGAGGAATCCTCAGGTTCCGGCCCCGACTCCACACAAGGACTGAGGCCCCGGCATGGACGGGAGAGGAATCCCGAGAGGTCCCCTAGCAACTCGCATGAGGACTGGCCTTTCCTGAGGCCACCAGAGCGGGTCCCTGAGGTCCCCGTCGTAACTCGAGAAGACCTGCCGCAACTCGAGAAAATCCAGGAGGTTCTCCCCTCCAGGCGAGATGAGGCCCATTTCCGCTGAGGCGTCTCGAGGCTGATCACACCTCACCTCCGGAACTTCGAAAGGGTCCTTCACACCCTTGGTGCAAATCAAGAAGTTCCCCGACCTAGCCGTCTCCACTCGAGAGGAATCACGAGGGTCCCGCCCACATCCAGAGGAGCCCCGTTTCCGCCTCGTAGCTCGAGATGAGGGATCCTTTCCCTGCTTCGTCGGGAAAGAGTTCCCGGCGTTCCCGTCGCATCTCAAGAGGAGGCCCTCTCAACAGGAATGGCGAGAGGAACTCCAGGGTCGTGCCACCATTCCAAGAGTCCCCCAGATGTCTCAGTCCATTCCAGAGGAACCTCTTTTCCCTTCACCGGCTCGTCTTTCACGCCGAGGATCGACTCCCACCAAGGTGGCACGTGGCACAGCCCTGTGGGAAAGCCTCGTGGGAAAGCCTCGAGGGACAGCCTCGAGGGAAAGCCACAGATCCGTTGATCCACGTGACAGGAAGCGTGACACTACTGCTGCAGCTCGGGAGGAAAGCGCACGTGCATGCCCCCACTCGAGACGAGGCCTGACTCCCCTGGGGAGACTCAGAAGCACCCCAAGATCCATGGCAACACTGGAGAGGAATCCTCAGGTTCCGGCCCCGACTCCACACAAAGACTGAGGCCCCGGCATGGACGGGAGAGGAATCCCGAGAGGTCCCCTAGCAACTCGCATGGGGACTGGCCTTTCCTGAGGCCACCAGAGCGGGTCCCTGAGGTCCCCGTCGTAACTCGAGAAGACCTGCCGCAACTCGAGAAAATCCAGGAGGTTCTCCCCTCCAGGCGAGATGAGGCCCATTTCCGCTGAGGCGTCTCGAGGCTGATCACACCTCACCTCCGGAACTTCGAAAGGGTCCTTCACACCCTTGGTGCAAATCAAGAAGTTCCCCGACCTAGCCGTCTCCACTCGAGAGGAATCACGAGGGTCCCGCCCACATCCAGAGGAGCCCCGTTTCCGCCTCGTAGCTCGAGATGAGGGATCCTTTCCCTGCTTCGTCGGGAAAGATTTCCCGGCGTTCCCGTCGCATCTCAAGAGGAGGCCCTCTCAACAGGAACGGCGAGAGGAACTCCAGGGTCGTGCCACCATTCCAAGAGTCCCCCAGATGTCTCAGTCCATTCCAGAGGAACCTCTTTTCCCTTCACCGGCTCGTCTTTCACGCCGAGGATCGACTCACACCAAGGTGGCACGTGGCACAGCCCTGTGGGAAAGCCTCGTGGGAAAGCCTCGAGGGACAGCCTCGAGGGAAAGCCACAGATCCCTTGATCCACGTGACAGGAAGCGTGACACTACTGCTGCAGCTCGGGAGGAAAGCGCACGTGCATGCCCCCACTTGAGACGAGGCCTGACTCCCCTGGGGAGACTCAGAAGCACCCCAAGATCCATGGCAACACTGGAGAGGAATCCTCAGGTTCCGGCCCCGACTCCACACAAGGACTGAGGCCCCGGCATGGACGGGAGAGGAATCCCGAGAGGTCCCCTAGCAACTCGCATGGGGACTGGCCTTTCCTGAGGCCACCAGAGCGGGTCCCTGAGGTCCCCGTCGTAACTCGAGAAGACCTGCCACAACTCGAGAAAATCCAGGAGGTTCTCCCCTCCAGGCGAGATGAGGCCCATTTCCGCTGAGGCGTCTCTAGGCTGATCACACCTCACCTCTGGAACTTCGAAAGAGTCCTTCACACCCTTGGTGCAAATCAAGAAGTTCCCCGACCTAGCCGTCTCCACTCGAGAGGCATCACGAGGGTCCCGCCCACATCCAGAGGAGCCCCGTTTCCGCCTCGTAGCTCGAGATGAGGGATCCTTTCCCTGCTTCGTCGGGAAAGAGTTCCCGACGTTCCCGTCGCATCTCAAGAGGAGGCCCTCTCAACAGGAACGGCGAGAGGAACTCCAGGGTCGTGCCACCATTCCAAGAGTCCCCCAGATGTCTCAGTCCATTCCAGAGGAACCTCTTTTCCCTTCACCGGCTCGTCTTTCACGCCGAGGATCGACTCACACCAAGGTAGCACTTGGCACAGCCCTGTGGGAAAGCCTCGTGGGAAAGCCTCGTGGGAAAGCCTCGAGGGACAGCCTCGAGGGAAAGCCACAGATCCCTTGATCCACGTGACAGGAAGCGTGACACTACTGCTGCAGCTCGGGAGGGAAGCGCACGTGCATGCCCCCACTCGAGACGAGGCCTGACTCCCCTGGGGAGACTCAGAAGCACCCCAAGATCCATGGCAACACTGGAGAGGAATCCTCAGGTTCCGGCCCCGACTCCACACAAGGACTGAGGCCCCGGCATGGACGGGAGAGGAATCCCGAGAGGTCCCCTAGCAACTCGCATGAGGACTGGCCTTTCCTGAGGCCACCAGAGCGGGTCCCTGAGGTCCCCGTCGTAACTCGAGAAGACCTGCCGCAACTCGAGAAAATCCAGGAGGTTCTCCCCTCCAGGCGAGATGAGGCCCATTTCCGCTGAGGCGTCTCGAGGCTGATCACACCTCACCTCCGGAACTTCGAAAGGGTCCTTCACACCCTTGGTGCAAATCAAGAAGTTCCCCGACCTAGCCGTCTCCACTCGAGAGGAATCACGAGGGTCCCGCCCACATCCAGAGGAGCCCCGTTTCCGCCTCGTAGCTCGAGATGAGGGATCCTTTCCCTGCTTCGTCGGGAAAGAGTTCCCGGCGTTCCCGTCGCATCTCAAGAGGAGGCCCTCTCAACAGGAACGGCGAGAGGAACTCAGGGTCGTGCCACCATTCCAAGACTCCCCCAGATGTCTCAGTCCATTCCAGAGGAACCTCTTTTCCCTTCACCGGCTCGTCTTTCACGCCGAGGATCGACTCACACCAAGGTGGCACGTGACACAGCCCTGTGGGAAAGCCTCGTGGGAAAGCCTCGAGGCACAGCCTCGAGGGAAAGCCACAGATCCCTTGATCCACGTGACAGGAAGCGTGACACTACTGCTGCAGCTCGGGAGGAAAGCGCACGTGCATGCCCCCACTCGAGACGAGGCCTGACTCCCCTGGGGAGACTCAGAAGCACCCCAAGATCCATGGCAACACTGGAGAGGAATCCTCAGGTTCCGGCCCCGACTCCACACAAGGAATGAGGCCCCGGCATGGACGGGAGAGGAATCCCGAGAGGTCCCCTAGCAACTCGCATGGGGACTGGCCTTTCCTGAGGCCACCAGAGCGGGTCCCTGAGGTCCCCGTCGTAACTCGAGAAGACCTGCCACAACTCGAGAAAATCCAGGAGGTTCTCCCCTCCAGGCGAGATGAGGCCCATTTCCGCTGAGGGGTCTCGAGGCTGATCACACCTCACCTCTGGAACTTCGAAAGGGTCCTTCACACACTTGGTGCAAATCAAGAAGTTCCCCGACCTAGCCGTCTCCACTCGAGAGGCATCACGAGGGTCCCGCCCACATCCAGAGGAGCCCCGTTTCCGCCTCGTAGCTCGAGATGAGGGATCCTTTCCCTGCTTCGTCGGGAAAGAGTTCCCGGCGTTCCCGTCGCATCTCAAGAGGAGGCCCTCTCAACAGGAACGGCGAGAGGAACTCAGGGTCGTGCCACCATTCCAAGACTCCCCCAGATGTCTCAGTCCATTCCAGAGGAACCTCTTTTCCCTTCACCGGCTCGTCTTTCACGCCGAGGATCGACTCACACCAAGGTGGCACGTGACACAGCCCTGTGGGAAAGCCTCGTGGGAAAGCCTCGAGGCACAGCCTCGAGGGAAAGCCACAGATCCCTTGATCCACGTGACAGGAAGCGTGACACTACTGCTGCAGCTCGGGAGGAAAGCGCACGTGCATGCCCCCACTCGAGACGAGGCCTGACTCCCCTGGGGAGACTCAGAAGCACCCCAAGATCCATGGCAACACTGGAGAGGAATCCTCAGGTTCCGGCCCCGACTCCACACAAGGACTGAGGCCCCGGCATGGACGGGAGAGGAATCCCGAGAGGTCCCCTAGCAACTCGCATGGGGACTGGCCTTTCCTGAGGCCACCAGAGCGGGTCCCTGAGGTCCCCGTCGTAACTCGAGAAGACCTGCCGCAACTCGAGAAAATCCAGGAGGTTCTCCCCTCCAGGCGAGATGAGGCCCATTTCCGCTGAGGCGTCTCGAGGCTGATCACACCTCACCCCTGGAACTTCGAAAGGGTCCTTCACACCCTTGGTGCAAATCAAGAAGTTCCCCGACCTAGCCGTCTCCACTCGAGAGGAATCACGAGGGTCCCGCCCACATCCAGAGGAGCCCCGTTTCCGCCTCGTAGCTCGAGATGAGGGATCCTTTCCCTGCTTCGTCGGGAAAGAGTTCCCGGCGTTCCCGTCGCATCTCAAGAGGAGGCCCTCTCAACAGGAACATCGAGAGGAACTCCAGGGTCGTGCCACCATTCCAAGAGTCCCCCAGATGTCTCAGTCCATTCCAGAGGAACCTCTTTTCCCTTCACCGGCTCGTCTTTCACGCCGAGGATCGACTCACACCAAGGTGGCACGTGGCACAGCCCTGTGGGAAAGCCTCGTGGGAAAGCCTCGAGGGACAGCCTCGAGGGAAAGCCACAGATCCCTTGATCCACGTGACAGGAAGCGTGACACTACTGCTGCAGCTCGGGAGGAAAGCGCACGTGCATGCCCCCACTCGAGACGAGGCCTGACTCCCCTGGGGAGACTCAGAAGCACCCCAAGATCCATGGCAACACTGGAGAGGAATCCTCAGGTTCCGGCCCCGACTCCACACAAAGACTGAGGCCCCGGCATGGACGGGAGAGGAATCCCGAGAGGTCCCCTAGCAACTCGCATGGGGACTGGCCTTTCCTGAGGCCACCAGAGCGGGTCCCTGAGGTCCCCGTCGTAACTCGAGAAGACCTGCCGCAACTCGAGAAAATCCAGGAGGTTCTCCCCTCCAGGCGAGATGAGGCCCATTTCCGCTGAGGCGTCTCGAGGCTGATCACACCTCACCTCCGGAACTTCGAAAGGGTCCTTCACACCCTAGGTGCAAATCAAGAAGTTCCCCGACCTAGCCGTCTCCACTCGAGAGGAATCACGAGGGTCCCGCCCACATCCAGAGGAGCCCCGTTTCCGCCTCGTAGCTCGAGATGAGGGATCCTTTCCCTGCTTCGTCGGGAAAGAGTTCCCGGCGTTCCCGTCGCATCTCAAGAGGAGGCCTTCTCAACAGGAACGGCGAGAGGAACTCCAGGGTCGTGCCACCATTCCAAGAGTCCCCCAGATGTCTCAGTCCATTCCAGAGGAACCTCTTTTCCCTTCACCGGCTCGTCTTTCACGCCGAGGATCGACTCACACCAAGGTGGCACGTGGCACAGCCCTGTGGGAAAGCCTCGTGGGAAAGCCTCGAGGGACAGCCTCGAGGGAAAGCCACAGATCCCTTGATCCACGTGACAGGAAGCGTGACACTACTGCTGCAGCTCGGGAGGTAAGCGCACGTGCATGCCCCCACTCGAGACGAGGCCTGACTCCCCTGGGGAGACTCAGAAGCACCCCAAGATCCATGGCAACACTGGAGAGGAATCCTCAGGTTCCGGCCCCGACTCCACACAAGGACTGAGGCCCCGGCATGGACGGGAGAGGAATCCCGAGAGGTCCCCTAGCAACTCGCATGGGGACTGGCCTTTCCTGAGGCCACCAGAGCGGGTCCCTGAGGTCCCCGTCGTAACTCGAGAAGACCTGCCACAACTCGAGAAAATCCAGGAGGTTCTCCCCTCCAGGCGAGATGAGGCCCATTTCCGCTGAGGCGTCTCGAGGCTGATCACACCTCACCTCCGGAACTTCGAAAGAGTCCTTCACACCCTTGGTGCAAATCAAGAAGTTCCCCGACCTAGCCGTCTCCACTCGAGAGGAATCACGAGGGTCCCGCCCACATCCAGAGGAGCCCCGTTTCCGCCTCGTAGCTCGAGATGAGGGATCCTTTCCCTGCTTCGTCGGGAAAGAGTTCCCAGCGTTCCCGTCGCATCTCAAGAGGAGGCCCTCTCAACAGGAACGGCGAGAGGAACTCAGGGTCGTGCCACCATTCCAAGAGTCCCCCAGATGTCTCAGTCCATTCCAGAGGAACCTGTTTTCCCTTCACCGGCTCGTCTTTCACGCCGAGGATCGAATCACACCAAGGTGGCACGTGACACAGCCCTGTGGGAAAGCCTCGTGGGAAAGCCTCGAGGCACAGCCTCGAGGGAAAGCCACAGATCCCTTGATCCACGTGACAGGAAGCGTGACACTACTGCTGCAGCTCGGGAGGAAAGCGCACGTGCATGCCCCCACTCGAGACGAGGCCTGACTCCCCTGGGGAGACTCAGAAGCACCCCAAGATCCATGGCAACACTGGAGAGGAATCCTCAGGTTCCGGCCCCGACTCCACACAAGGACTGAGGCCCCGGCATGGACGGGAGAGGAATCCCGAGAGGTCCCCTAGCAACTCGCATGGGGACTGGCCTTTCCTGAGGCCACCAGAGCGGGTCCCTGAGGTCCCCGTCGTAACTCGAGAAGACCTGCCGCAACTCGAGAAAATCCAGGAGGTTCTCCCCTCCAGGCGAGATGAGGCCCATTTCCGCTGAGGCGTCTCGAGGCTGATCACACCTCACCTCTGGAACTTCGAAAGGGTCCTTCACACCCTTGGTGCAAATCAAGAAGTTCCCCGACCTAGCCGTCTCCACTCGAGAGGAATCACGAGGGTCCCGCCCACATCCAGAGGAGCCCCGTTTCCGCCTCGTAGCTCGAGATGAGGGATCCTTTCCCTGCTTCGTCGGGAAAGAGTTCCCGGCGTTCCCGTCGCATCTCAAGAGGAGGCCCTCTCAACAGGAACAGCGAGAGGAACTCCAGGGTCGTGCCACCATTCCAAGAGTCCCCCAGATGTCTCAGTCCATTCCAGAGGAACCTCTTTTCCCTTCACCGGCTCGTCTTTCACGCCGAGGATCGACTCACACCAAGGTGGCACGTGGCACAGCCCTGTGGGAAAGCCTCGTGGGAAAGCCTCGAGGGACAGCCTCGAGGGAAAGCCACAGATCCCTTGATCCACGTGACAGGAAGCGTGACACTACTGCTGCAGCTCGGGAGGTAAGCGCACGTGCATGCCCCCACTCGAGACGAGGCCTGACTCCCCTGGGGAGACTCAGAAGCACCCCAAGATCCATGGCAACACTGGAGAGGAATCCTCAGGTTCCGGCCCCGACTCCACACAAGGACTGAGGCCCCGGCATGGACGGGAGAGGAATCCCGAGAGGTCCCCTAGCAACTCGCATGGGGACTGGCCTTTCCTGAGGCCACCAGAGCGGGTCCCTGAGGTCCCCGTCGTAACTCGAGAAGACCTGCCACAACTCGAGAAAATCCAGGAGGTTCTCCCCTCCAGGCGAGATGAGGCCCATTTCCGCTGAGGCGTCTCGAGGCTGATCACACCTCACCTCCGGAACTTCGAAAGAGTCCTTCACACCCTTGGTGCAAATCAAGAAGTTCCCCGACCTAGCCGTCTCCACTCGAGAGGAATCACGAGGGTCCCGCCCACATCCAGAGGAGCCCCGTTTCCGCCTCGTAGCTCGAGATGAGGGATCCTTTCCCTGCTTCGTCGGGAAAGAGTTCCCAGCGTTCCCGTCGCATCTCAAGAGGAGGCCCTCTCAACAGGAACGGCGAGAGGAACTCAGGGTCGTGCCACCATTCCAAGAGTCCCCCAGATGTCTCAGTCCATTCCAGAGGAACCTGTTTTCCCTTCACCGGCTCGTCTTTCACGCCGAGGATCGAATCACACCAAGGTGGCACGTGACACAGCCCTGTGGGAAAGCCTCGTGGGAAAGCCTCGAGGCACAGCCTCGAGGGAAAGCCACAGATCCCTTGATCCACGTGACAGGAAGCGTGACACTACTGCTGCAGCTCGGGAGGAAAGCGCACGTGCATGCCCCCACTCGAGACGAGGCCTGACTCCCCTGGGGAGACTCAGAAGCACCCCAAGATCCATGGCAACACTGGAGAGGAATCCTCAGGTTCCGGCCCCGACTCCACACAAGGACTGAGGCCCCGGCATGGACGGGAGAGGAATCCCGAGAGGTCCCCTAGCAACTCGCATGGGGACTGGCCTTTCCTGAGGCCACCAGAGCGGGTCCCTGAGGTCCCCGTCGTAACTCGAGAAGACCTGCCGCAACTCGAGAAAATCCAGGAGGTTCTCCCCTCCAGGCGAGATGAGGCCCATTTCCGCTGAGGCGTCTCGAGGCTGATCACACCTCACCTCTGGAACTTCGAAAGGGTCCTTCACACCCTTGGTGCAAATCAAGAAGTTCCCCGACCTAGCCGTCTCCACTCGAGAGGAATCACGAGGGTCCCGCCCACATCCAGAGGAGCCCCGTTTCCGCCTCGTAGCTCGAGATGAGGGATCCTTTCCCTGCTTCGTCGGGAAAGAGTTCCCGGCGTTCCCGTCGCATCTCAAGAGGAGGCCCTCTCAACAGGAACAGCGAGAGGAACTCCAGGGTCGTGCCACCATTCCAAGAGTCCCCCAGATGTCTCAGTCCATTCCAGAGGAACCTCTTTTCCCTTCACCGGCTCGTCTTTCACGCCGAGGATCGACTCCCACCAAGGTGGCACGTGGCACAGCCCTGTGGGAAAGCCTCGTGGGAAAGCCTCGAGGGACAGCCTCGAGGGAAAGCCACAGATCCCTTGATCCACGTGACAGGAAGCGTGACACTACTGCTGCAGCTCGGGAGGAAAGCGCACGTGCATGCCCCCACTCGAGACGAGGCCTGACTCCCCTGGGGAGACTCAGAAGCACCCCAAGATCCATGGCAACACTGGAGAGGAATCCTCAGGTTCCGGCCCCGACTCCACACAAGGACTGAGGCCCCGGCATGGACGGGAGAGGAATCCCGAGAGATCCCCTAGCAACTCGCATGGGGACTGGCCTTTCCTGAGGCCACCAGAGCGGGTCCCTGAGGTCCCCGTCGTAACTCGAGAAGACCTGCCGCAACTCGAGAAAATCAAGGAGGTTCTCCCCTCCAGGCGAGATGAGGCCCATTTCCGCTGAGGCGTCTCGAGGCTGATCACACCTCACCTCCGGAACTTCGAAAGGGTCCTTCACACCCTTGGTGCAAATCAAGAAGTTCCCCGACCTAGCCGTCTCCACTCGAGAGGAATCACGAGGGTCCCGCCCACATCCAGAGGAGCCCCGTTTCCGCCTCGTAGCTCGAGATGAGGGATCCTTTCCCTGCTTCGTCGGGAAAGAGTTCCCGGCGTTCCCGTCGCATCTCAAGAGGAGGCCCTCTCAACAGGAACGGCGAGAGGAACTCCAGGGTCGTGCCACCATTCCAAGAGTCCCCCAGATGTCTCAGTCCATTCCAGAGGAACCTCTTTTCCCTTCACCGGCTCGTCTTTCACGCCGAGGATCGACTCCCACCAAGGTGGCACGTGGCACAGCCCTGTGGGAAAGCCTCGTGGGAAAGCCTCGAGGGACAGCCTCGAGGGAAAGCCACAGATCCCTTGATCCACGTGACAGGAAGCGTGACACTACTGCTGCAGCTGGGGAGGAAAGCGCACGTGCATGCCCCCACTCGAGACGAGGCCTGACTCCCCTGGGGAGACTCAGAAGCACCCCAAGATCCATGGCAACACTGGAGAGGAATCCTCAGGTTCCGGCCCCGACTCCACACAAGGACTGAGGCCCCGGCATGGACGGGAGAGGAATCCCGAGAGGTCCCCTAGCAACTCGCATGGGGACTGGCCTTTCCTGAGGCCACCAGAGCGGGTCCCTGAGGTCCCCGTCGTAACTCGAGAAGACCTGCCGCAACTCGAGAAAATCCAGGAGGTTCTCCCCTCCAGGCGAGATGAGGCCCATTTCCGCTGAGGCGTCTCGAGGCTGATCACACCTCACCTCCGGAACTTCGAAAGGGTCCTTCACACCCTTGGTGCAAATCAAGAAGTTCCCCGACATACCCGTTTCCACTCGAGAGGAATCACGAGGGTCCCGCCCACATCCAGAGGAGCCCCGTTTCCGCCTCGTAGCTCGACATGAGGGATCCTTTCCCTTCTTCGTCGGGAAAGAGTTCCCGGCGTTCCCGTCGCACCTCAAGAGGAGGCCCTCTCAACAGGAACGGCGAGAGGAACTCCAGGGTCGTGCCACCATTCCAAGAGTCCCCCAGATGTCTCAGTCCATTCCAGAGGAACCTCTTTTCCCTTCACCGGCTCGTCTTTCACGCCGAGGATCGACTCCCACCAAGTTGGCACGTGGCACAGCCCTGTGGGAAAGCCTCGTGGGAAAGCCTCGAGGGACAGCCTCGAGGGAAAGCCACAGATCCCTTGATCCACGTGACAGGAAGCGTGACACTACTGCTGCAGCTCGGGAGGAAAGCGCACGTGCATTCCCCCACTCGAGACGAGGCCTGACTCCCCTGGGGAGACTCAGAAGCACCCCAAGATCCATGGCAACACTGGAGAGGAATCCTCAGGTTCCGGCCCCGACTCCACACAAGCACTGAGGCCCCGGCATGGACGGGAGAGGAATCCCGAGAGGTCCCCTAGCAACTCGCATGGGGACTGGCCTTTCCTGAGGCCACCAGAGCGGGTCCCTGAGGTCCCCGTCGTAACTCGAGAAGACCTGCCGCAACTCGAGAAAATCCAGGAGGTTCTCCCCTCCAGGCGAGATGAGGCCCATTTCCGCTGAGGCGTCTCGAGGCTGATTACACCTCACCCCTGGAACTTCGAAAGGGTCCTTCACACCCTTGGTGCAAATCAAGAAGTTCCCCGACCTAGCCGTCTCCACTCGAGAGGAATCACGAGGGTCCCGCCCACATCCAGAGGAGCCCCGTTTCCGCCTCTTAGCTCGAGATGAGGGATCCTTTCCCTGCTTCGTCGGGAAAGAGTTCCCGGCGTTCCCGTCGCATCTCAAGAGGAGGCCCTCTCAACAGGAACGGCGAGAGGAACTCCAGGGTCGTGCCACCATTCCAAGAGTCCCCCAGATGTCTCAGTCCATTCCAGAGGAACCTCTTTTCCCTTCACCGGCTCGTCTTTCACGCCGATGATCGACTCCCACCAAGGTGGCACGTGGCACAGCCCTGTGGGAAAGCCTCGTGGGAAAGCCTCGAGGGACAGCCTCGAGGGAAAGCCACAGATCCCTTGATCCACGTGACAGGAAGCGTGACACTACTGCTGCAGCTCGGGAGGAAAGCGCACGTGCATGCCCCCACTCGAGACGAGGCCTGACTCCCCTGGGGAGACTCAGAAGCACCCCAAGATCCATGGCAACACTGGAGAGGAATCCTCAGGTTCCGGCCCCGACTCCACACAAGGACTGAGGCCCCGGCATGGACGGGAGAGGAATCCCGAGAGGTCCCCTAGCAACTCGCATGGGGACTGGCCTTTCCTGAGGTCACCAGAGCGGGTCCCTGAGGTCCCCGTCGTAACTCGAGAAGACCTGCCGCAACTCGAGAAAATCCAGGAGGTTCTCCCCTCCAGGCGAGATGAGGCCCATTTCCGCTGAGGCGTCTCGAGGCTGATCACACCTCACCTCTGGAACTTCGAAAGGGTCCTTCACACCCTTGGTGCAAATCAAGAAGTTCCCCGACCTAGCCGTCTCCACTCGAGAGGAATCACGAGGGTCCCGCCCACATCCAGAGGAGCCCCGTTTCCGCCTCGTAGCTCGAGATGAGGGATCCTTTCCCTGCTTCGTCGGGAAAGAGTTCCCGGCGTTCCCGTCGCATCTCAAGAGGAGGCCCTCTCAACAGGAACGGCGAGAGGAACTCAGGGTCGTGCCACCATTCCAAGACTCCCCCAGATGTCTCAGTCCATTCCAGAGGAACCTCTTTTCCCTTCACCGGCTCGTCTTTCACGCCGAGGATCGACTCACACCAAGGTGGCACGTGACACAGCCCTGTGGGAAAGCCTCGTGGGAAAGCCTCGAGGCACAGCCTCGAGGGAAAGCCACAGATCCCTTGATCCACGTGACAGGAAGCGTGACACTACTGCTGCAGCTCGGGAGGGAAGCGCACGTGCATGCCCCCACTCGAGACGAGGCCTGACTCCCCTGGGGAGACTCAGAAGCACCCCAAGATCCATGGCAACACTGGAGAGGAATCCTCAGTTTCCGGCCCCGACTCCACACAAGGACTGAGGCACCGGCATGGACGGGAGAGGAATCCCGAGAGGTCCCCTAGCAACTCGCATGGGGACTGGCCTTTCCTGAGGCCACCAGAGCGGGTCCCTGAGGTCCCTGTCGTAACTCGAGAAGACCTGCCGCAACTCGAGAAAATCCAGGAGGTTCTCCCCTACAGGCGAGATGAGGCCCATTTCCGCTGAGGCGTCTCGAGGCTGATCACACCTCACCCCTGGAACTTCGAAAGGGTCCTTCACACCATTGGTGCAAATCAAGAAGTTCCCCGACCTAGCCGTCTCCACTCGAGAGGAATCACGAGGGTCCCGCCCACATCCAGAGGAGCCCCGTTTCCGCCTCGTAGCTCGAGATGAGGGATCCTTTCCCTGCTTCGTCGGGAAAGAGTTCCCGGCGTTCCCGTCGCATCTCAAGAGGAGGCCCTCTCAACAGGAACGGTGAGAGGAACTCCAGGGTCGTGCCACCATTCCAAGAGTCCCCCAGATGTCTCAGTCCATTCCAGAGGAACCTCTTTTCCCTTCACCGGCTCGTCTTTCACGCCGAGGATCGACTCCCACCAAGGTGGCACGTGGCACAGCCCTGTGGGAAAGCCTCGTGGGAAAGCCTCGAGGGACAGCCTCGAGGGAAAGCCACAGATCCCTTGATCCACGTGACAGGAAGCGTGACACTACTGCTGCAGCTCGGGAGGAAAGCGCACGTGCATGCCCCCACTCGAGACGAGGCCTGACTCCCCTGGGGAGACTCAGAAGCACCCCAAGATCCATGGCAACACTGGAGAGGAATCCTCAGGTTCCGGCCCCGACTCCACACAAGGACTGAGGCCCCGGCATGGACGGGAGAGGAATCCCGAGAGGTCCCCTAGCAACTCGCATGGGGACTGGCCTTTCCTGAGGCCACCAGAGCGGGTCCCTGAGGTCCCCGTCGTAACTCGAGAAGACCTGCCGCAACTCGAGAAAATCCAGGAGGTTCTCCCCTCCAGGCGAGATGAGGCCCATTTCCGCTGAGGCGTCTCGAGGCTGATCACACCTCACCTCTGGAACTTCGAAAGGGTCCTTCACACCCTTGGTGCAAATCAAGAAGTTCCCCGACCTAGCCGTCTCCACTCGAGAGGAATCACGAGGGTCCCGCCCACATCCAGAGGAGCCCCGTTTCCGCCTCGTAGCTCGAGATGAGGGATCCTTTCCCTGCTTCGTCGGGAAAGAGTTCCCGGCGTTCACGTCGCATCTCAAGAGGAGGCCCTCTCAACAGGAACGGCGAGAGGAACTCCAGGGTCGTGCCACCATTCCAAGAGTCCCCCAGATGTCTCAGTCCATTCCAGAGGAACCTCTTTTCCCTTCACCGGCTCGTCTTTCACGCCGAGGATCGACTCACACCAAGGTGGCACGTGGCACAGCCCTGTGGGAAAGCCTCGTGGGAAAGCCTCGAGGGACAGCCTCGAGGGAAAGCCACAGATCCCTTGATCCACGTGACAGGAAGCGTGACACTACTGCTGCAGCTCGGGAGGAAAGCGCACGTGCATGCCCCCACTCGAGACGAGGCCTGACTCCCCTGGGGAGACTCAGAAGCACCCCAAGATCCATGGCAACACTGGAGAGGAATCCTCAGGTTCCGGCCCCGACTCCACACAAGGACTGAGGCCCCGGCATGGACGGGAGAGGAATCCCGAGAGGTCCCCTAGCAACTCGCATGGGGACTGGCCTTTCCTGAGGCCACCAGAGCGGGTCCCTGAGGTCCCCGTCGTAACTCGAGAAGACCTGCCGCAACTCGAGAATATCCAGGAGGTTCTCCCCTCCAGGCGAGATGAGGCCCATTTCCGCTGAGGCGTCTCGAGGCTGATCACACCTCACCCCTGGAACTTCGAAAGGGTCCTTCACACCCTTGGTGCAAATCAAGAAGTTCCCCGACCTAGCCATCTCCACGCGAGAGGAATACAAGGGTCCCGCCCACATCCAGAGGAGCCCCGTTTCCGCCTCGTAGCTCGAGATGAGGGATCCTTTCCCTGCTTCGTCGGGAAAGAGTTCCCGGCGTTCCCGTCGCATCTCAAGAGGAGGCCCTCTCAACAGGAACGGCCAGAGGAACTCCAGGGTCGTGCCACCATTCCAAGAGTCCCCCAGATGTCTCAGTCCATTCCAGAGGAACCTCTTTTCCCTTCACCGGCTCGTCTTTCACGCCGAGGATCGACTCACACCAAGGTGGCACGTGGCACAGCCCTGTGGGAAAGCCTCGTGGGAAAGCCTCGAGGGACAGCCTCGAGGGAAAGCCACAGATCCCTTGATCCACGTGACAGGAAGCGTGACACTACTGCTGCAGCTCGGGAGGAAAGCGCACGTGCATGCCCCCACTCGAGACGAGGCCTGACTCCCCTGGGGAGACTCAGAAGCACCCCAAGATCCATGGCAACACTGGAGAGGAATCCTCAGGTTCCGGCCCCGACTCCACACAAGGACTGAGGCATCGGCATGGACGGGAGAGGAATCCCGAGAGGTCCCCTAGCAACTCGCATGGGGACTGGCCTTTCCTGAGGCCACCAGAGCGGGTCCCTGAGGTCCCCGTCGTAACTCGAGAAGACCTGCCGCAACTCGAGAAAATCCAGGAGGTTCTCCCCTCCAGGCGAGATGAGGCCCATTTCCGCTGAGGCGTCTCGAGGCTGATCACACCTCACCTCTGGAACTTCGAAAGGGTCCTTCACACCCTTGGTGCAAATCAAGAAGTTCCGACCTAGCCGTCTCCACTCGAGAGGAATCACGAGGGTCCCGCCCACATCCAGAGGAGCCCCGTTTCCGCCTCGTAGCTCGAGATGAGGGATCCTTTCCCTGCTTCGTCGGGAAAGAGTTCCCGGCGTTCCCGTCGCATCTCAAGAGGAGGCCCTCTCAACAGGAACGGCGAGATGAACTCCAGGGTCGTGCCACCATTCCAAGAGTCCCCCAGATGTCTCAGTCCATTCCAGAGGAACCTCTTTTCCCTTCACCGGCTCGTCTTTCACGCCGAGGATCGACTCACACCAAGGTGGCACGTGGCACAGCCCTGTGGGAAAGCCTCGTGGGAAAGCCTCGAGGGACAGCCTCGAGGGAAAGCCACAGATCCCTTGATCCACGTGACAGGAAGCGTGACACTACTGCTGCAGCTCGGGAGGAAAGCGCACGTGCATGCCCCCACTCGAGACGAGGCCTGACTCCCCTGGGGAGACTCAGAATCACCCCAAGATCCATGGCAACACTGGAGAGGAATCCTCAGGTTCCGGCCCCGACTCCACACAAGGACTGAGGCCCCGGCATGGACGGGAGAGGAATCCCGAGAGGTCCCCTAGCAACTCGCATGGGGACTGGCCTTTCCTGAGGCCACCAGAGCGGGTCCCTGAGGTCCCCGTCGTAACTCGAGAAGACCTGCCGCAACTCGAGAAAATCCAGGAGGTTCTCCCCTCCAGGAGAGATGAGGCCCATTTCCGCTGAGGCGTCTCGAGGCTGATCACACCTCACCCCTGGAACTTCGAAAGGGTCCTTAACACTCTTGGTGCAAATCAAAAAGTTGCCCGACCTAGCCGTCTCCACTCGAGAGGAATCACGTGGGTGCCGCCCACATCCAGAGGAGCCCCGTTTCCGCCTCGTAGCTCGAGATGAGGGATCCTTTCCCTGCTTCTTCGGGAAAGAGTTCCCGGCGTTCCCTTCGCATCTCAAGAGGAGGTCCTCTCAACAGGAACGGCGAGAGGAACTCCAGGGTCGTGCCACCATTCCAAGAGTCCCCCAGATGTCTCAGTCCATTCCAGAGGAACCTCTTTTCCCTTCACCGGCTCGTCTTTCACGCCGAGGATCGACTCACACCAACGTGGCACGTGGCACAGCCCTGTGGGAAAGCCTCGTGGGAAAGCCTCGAGGGACAGCCTCGAGGGACAGCCTCGAGGGAAAGCCACAGATCCCTTGATCCACGTGACAGGAAGCGTGACACTACTGCTGCAGCTCGGGAGGAAAGCGCACGTGCATGCCCCCACTCGAGACGAGGCCTGACTCCCCTGGGGAGACTCAGAAGCACCCCAAGATCCATGGCAACACTGGAGAGGAATCCTCAGGTTCCGGCCCCGACTCCACACAAGGACTGAGGCCCCGGCATGGACGGGAGAGGAATCCCGAGAGGTCCCCTAGCAACTCGCATGGGGACTGGCCTTTCCTGAGGCCACCAGAGCGGGTCCCTGAGGTCCCCGTCGTAACTCGAGAAGACCTGCCGCAACTCGAGAAAATCCAGGAGGTTCTCCCCTCCAGGCGAGATGAGGCCCATTTCCGCTGAGGCGTCTCGAGGCTGATCACACCTCACCTCTGGAACTTCGAAAGGGTCCTTCACACCATTGGTGCAAATCAAGAAGTTCCCCGACCTAGCCGTCTCCACTCGAGAGGAATCACGAGGGTCCCGCCCACATCCAGAGGAGCCCCGTTTCCGCCTCGTAGCTCGAGATGAGGGATCCTTTCCCTGCTTCGTCGGGAAAGAGTTCCCGGCGTTCCCGTCGCACCTCAGGAGGAGGCCCTCTCAACAGGAACGGCGAGAGGAACTCCAGGGTCGTGCCACCATTCCAAGAGTCCCCCAGATGTCTCAGTCCATTCCAGAGGAACCTCTTTTCCCTTCACCGGCTCGTCTTTCACGCCGAGGATCGACTCACACCAAGGTGGCACGTGGCACAGCCCTGTGGGAAAGCCTCGTGGGAAAGCCTCGAGGGACAGCCTCGAGGGAAAGCCACAGATCCCTTGATCCACGTGACAGGAAGCGTGACACTACTGCTGCAGCTCGGGAGGAAAGTGCACGTGCATGCCCCCACTCGAGACGAGGCCTGACTCCCCTGGGGAGACTCAGAAGCACCCCAAGATCCATGGCAACACTGGAGAGGAATCCTCAGGTTCCGGCCCCGACTCCACACAAGGACTGAGGCCCCGGCATGGACGGGAGAGGAATCCCGAGAGGTCCCCTAGCAACTCGCATGGGGACTGGCCTTTCCTGAGGCCACCAGAGCGGGTCCCTGAGGTCCCCGTCGTAACTCGAGAAGACCTGCCGCAACTCGAGAAAATCCAGGAGGTTCTCCCCTCCAGGCGAGATGAGGCCCATTTCCGCTGAGGCGTCTCGAGGCTGATCACACCTCACCTCTGGAACTTCGAAAGGGTCCTTCACACCCTTGGTGCAAATCAAGAAGTTCCGCGACCTAGCCGTCTCCACTCGAGAGGAATCACGAGGGTCCCGCCCACATCCAGAGGAGCCCCGTTTCCGCCTCGTAGCTCGAGATGAGGGATCCTTTCCCTGCTTCGTCGGGAAAGAGTTCCCGGCGTTCCCGTCGCATCTCAAGAGGAGGCCCTCTCAACAGGAACGGCGAGAGGAACTCCAGGGTCGTGCCACCATTCCAAGAGTCCCCCAGATGTCTCAGTCCATTCCAGAGGAACCTCTTTTCCCTTCACCGGCTCGTCTTTCACGCCGAGGATCGACTCACACCAAGGTGGCACGTGGCACAGCCCTGTGGGAAAGCCTCGTGGGAAAGCCTCGAGGGACAGCCTCGAGGGAAAGCCACAGATCCCTTGATCCACGTGACAGGAAGCGTGACACTACTGCTGCAGCTCGGGAGGAAAGCGCACGTGCATGCCCCCACTCGAGACGAGGCCTGACTCCCCTGGGGAGACTCAGAAGCACCCCAAGATCCATGGCAACACTGGAGAGGAATCCTCAGGTTCCGGCCCCGACTCCACACAAGGACTGAGGCCCCGGCATGGACGGGAGAGGAATCCCGAGAGGTCCCCTAGCAACTCGCATGGGGACTGGCCTTTCCTGAGGCCACCAGAGCGGGTCCCTGAGGTCCCCGTCGTAACTCGAGAAGACCTGCCGCAACTCGAGAAAATCCAGGAGGTTCTCCCCTCCAGGCGAGATGAGGCCCATTTCCGCTGAGGCGTCTCGAGGCTGATCACACCTCACCCCTGGAACTTCGAAAGGGTCCTTCACACCCTTGGTGCAAATCAAGAAGTTCCCCGACCTAGCCATCTCCACGCGAGAGGAATACAAGGGTCCCGCCCACATCCAGAGGAGCCCCGTTTCCGCCTCGTAGCTCGAGATGAGGGATCCTTTCCCTGCTTCGTCGGGAAAGAGTTCCCGGCGTTCCCGTCGCATCTCAAGAGGAGGCCCTCTCAACAGGAACGGCCAGAGGAACTCCAGGGTCGTGCCACCATTCCAAGAGTCCCCCAGATGTCTCAGTCCATTCCAGAGGAACCTCTTTTCCCTTCACCGGCTCGTCTTTCACGCCGAGGATCGACTCACACCAAGGTGGCACGTGGCACAGCCCTGTGGGAAAGCCTCGTGGGAAAGCCTCGAGGGACAGCCTCGAGGGACAGCCTCGAGGGAAAGCCACAGATCCCTTGATCCACGTGACAGGAAGCGTGACAATACTGCTGCAGCTCGGGAGGAAAGCGCACGTGCATGCCCCCACTCGAGACGAGGCCTGACTCCCCTGGGGAGACTCAGAATCACCCCAAGATCCATGGCAACACTGGAGAGGAATCCTCAGGTTCCGGCCCCGACTCCACACAAGGACTGAGGCCCCGGCATGGACGGGAGAGGAATCCCGAGAGGTCCCCTAGCAACTCGCATGGGGACTGGCCTTTCCTGAGGCCACCAGAGCGGGTCCCTGAGGTCCCCGTCGTAACTCGAGAAGACCTGCCGCAACTCGAGAAAATCCAGGAGGTTCTCCCCTCCAGGCGAGATGAGGCCCATTTCCGCTGAGGCGTCTCGAGGCTGATTACACCTCACCCCTGGAACTTCGAAAGGGTCCTTCACACCCTTGGTGCAAATCAAGAAGTTCCCCGACATACCCGTCTCCACTCGAGAGGAATCATGAGGGTCCCGCCCACATCCAGAGGAGCCCCGTTTGGGCCTCGTAGCTCGAGATGAGGGATCCTTTCCCTTCTTCGCCGGGAAAGAGTTCCCGGCGTTCCCGTCGCATCTCAAGAGGAGGCCCTCTCAACAGGAACGGCCAGAGGAACTCCAGGGTCGTGCCACCATTCCAAGAGTCCCCCAGATGTCTCAGTCCATTCCAGAGGAACCTCTTTTCCCTTCACCGGCTCGTCTTTCACGCCGAGGATCGACTCACACCAAGGTGGCACGTGGCACAGCCCTGTGGGAAAGCCTCGTGGGAAAGTCTCGAGGGACAGCCTCGAGGGAAAGCCACAGATCCCTTGATCCACGGGACAGGAAGCGTGACACTACTGCTGCAGCTCGGGAGGAAAGCGCACGTGCATGCCCCCACTCGAGACGAGGCCTGACTCCCCTGGGGAGACTCAGAAGCACCCCAAGATCCATGGCAACACTGGAGAGGAATCCTCAGGTTCCGGCCCCGACTCCACACAAGGACTGAGGCCCCGGCATGGACGGGAGAGGAATCCCGAGAGGTCCCCTAGCAACTCGCATGGGGACTGGCCTTTCCTGAGGCCACCAGAGCGGGTCCCTGAAGTCCCCGTCGTAAATCGAGAAGACCTGCCGCAACTCGAGAAAATCCAGGAGGTTCTCCCCTCCAGGCGAGATGAGGCCCATTTCCGCTGAGGCGTCTCGAGGCTGATCACACCTCACCTCTGGAACTTCGAAAGGGTCCTTCACACCCTTGGTGCAAATCAAGAAGTTCCCCGACCTAGCCGTCTCCACTCGAGAGGAATCACGAGGGTCCCGCCCACATCCAGAGGAGCCCCGTTTCCGCCTCGGAGCTCGAGATGAGGGATCCTTTCCCTGCTTCGTCGGGAAAGAGTTCCCGGCGTTCCCGTCGCATCTCAAGTGGAGGCCCTCTCAACAGGAACGGCGAGAGGAACTCCAGGGTCGTGCCACCATTCCAAGAGTCCCCCAGATGTCTCAGTCCATTCCAGAGGAACCTCTTTTCCCTTCACCGGCTCGTCTTTCACGCCGAGGATCGACTCACACCAAGGTGGCACGTGGCACAGCCCTGTGGGAAAGCCTCGTGGGAAAGCCTCGAGGGACAGACTCGAGGGAAAGCCACAGATCCCTTGATCCACGTGACAGGAAGCGTGACACTACTGCTGCAGCTCGGGAGGAAAGCGCACGTGCATGCCCCCACTCGAGACGAGGCCTGACTCCCCTGGGGAGACTCAGAAGCACCCCAAGATCCATGGCAACACTGGAGAGGAATCCTCAGGTTCCGGCCCCGACTCCACACAAGGACTGAGGCCCCGGCATGGACGGGAGAGGAATCCCGAGAGGTCCCCTAGCAACTCGCATGGGGACTGGCCTTTCCTGAGGCCACCAGAGCGGGTCCCTGAGGTCCCCGTCGTAACTCGAGAAGACCTGCCGCAACTCGAGAAAATCCAGGAGGTTCTCCCCTCCAGGCGAGATGAGGCCCATTTCCGCTGAGGCGTCTCGAGGCTGATTACACCTGACCCCTGGAACTTCGAAAGGGTCCTTCACACCCTTGGTGCAAATCAAGAAGTTCCCCGACATACCCGTCTCCACTCGAGAGGAATCACGAGGGTCCCGCCCACATCCAGAGGAGCCCCGTTTCCGCCTCGTAGCTCGAGATGAGGGATCCTTTCCCTTCTTCGCCGGGAAAGAGTTCCCGGCGTTCCCGTCGCATCTCAAGAGGAGGCCCTCTCAACAGGAACGGCCAGAGGAACTCCAGGGTCGTGCCACCATTCCAAGAGTCCCCCAGATGTCTCAGTCCATTCCAGAGGAACCTCTTTTCCCTTCACCGGCTCGTCTTTCACGCCGAGGATCGACTCACACCAAGGTGGCACGTGGCACAGCCCTGTGGGAAAGCCTCGTGGGAAAGCCTCGAGGGACAGCCTCGAGGGGAAAGCCACAGATCCCTTGATCCACGTGACAGGAAGCGTGACACTACTGCTGCAGCTCGGGAGGAAAGCGCACGTGCATGCCCCCACTCGAGACGAGGCCTGACTCCCCTGGGGAGACTCAGAAGCACCCCAAGATCCATGGCAACACTGGAGAGGAATCCTCAGGTTCCGGCCCCGACTCCACACAAGGACTGAGGCCCCGGCATGGACGGGAGAGGAATCCCGAGAGGTCCCCTAGCAACTCGCATGGGGACTGGCCTTTCCTGAGGCCACCAGAGCGGGTCCCTGAAGTCCCCGTCGTAACTCGAGAAGACCTGCCGCAACTCGAGAAAATCCAGGAGGTTCTCCCCTCCAGGCGAGATGAGGCCCATTTCCGCTGAGGCGTCTCGAGGCTGATCACACCTCACCCCTGGAACTTCGAAAGGGTCCTTCACACCCTTGGTGCAAATCAAGAAGTTCCCCGACCTAGCCATCTCCACGCGAGAGGAATACAAGGGTCCCGCCCACATCCAGAGGAGCCCCGTTTCCGCCTCGTAGCTCGAGATGAGGGATCCTTTCCCTGCTTCGTCGGGAAAGAGTTCCCGGCGTTCCCGTCGCATCTCAAGAGGAGGCCCCTCTCAACAGGAACGGCGAGAGTAACTCCAGGGTCGTGCCACCATTCCAAGAGTCCCCCAGATGTCTCAGTCCATTCCAGAGGAACCTCTTTTCCCTTCACCGGCTCGTATTTCCCGCCGAGGATCGACTCACACCAAGGTGGCACGTGGCACAGCCCTGTGGGAAAGCCTCGTGGGAAAGCCTCGAGGGACAGCCTCGAGGGAAAGCCACAGATCCCTTGATCCACGTGACAGGAAGCGTGACACTACTGCTGCGGCTCGGGATGAAAGCGCACGTGCATGCCCCCACTCGAGACGAGGCCTGACTCCCCTGGGGAGACTCAGAAGCACCCCAAGATCCATGGCAACACTGGAGAGGAATCCTCAGGTTCCGGCCCCGACTCCACACAAGGACTGAGGCCCCGGCATGGACGGGAGAGGAATCCCGAGAGGTCCCCTAGCAACTCGCATGGGGACTGGCCTTTCCTGAGGCCACCAGAGCGGGTCCCTGAGGTCCCCGTCGTAACTCGAGAAGACCTGCCGCAACTCGAGAAAATCCAGGAGGTTCTCCCCTCCAGGCGAGATGAGGCCCATTTCCGCTGAGGCGTCTCGAGGCTGATCACACCTCACCTCTGGAACTTCGAAAGGGTCCTTCACACCCTTGGTGCAAATCAAGAAGTTCCCCGACCTAGCCGTCTCCACTCGAGAGGAATCACGAGGGTCCCGCCCACATCCAGAGGAGCCCCGTTTCGGCCTCGGAGCTCGAGATGAGGGATCCTTTCCCTGCTTCGTCGGGAAAGAGTTCCCGGCGTTCCCGTCGCATCTCAAGAGGAGGCCCTCTCAACAGGAACGGCGAGAGGAACTCCAGGGTCGTGCCACCATTCCAAGAGTCCCCCAGATGTCTCAGTCCATTCCAGAGGAACCTCTTTTCCCTTCACCGGCTCGTCTTTCACGCCGAGGATCGACTCACACCAAGGTGGCACGTGGCACAGCCCTGTGGGAAAGCCTAGTGGGAAAGCCTGGATGGACAGCCTCGAGGGACAGCCTCGAGGGAAAGCCACAGATCCCTTGATCCACGTGACAGGAAGCGTGACACTACTGCTGCAGCTCGGGAGGAAAGCGCACGTGCATGCCCCCACTCGAGACGAGGCCTGACTCCCCTGGGGAGACTCAGAATCACCCCAAGATCCATGGCAACACTGGAGAGGAATCCTCAGGTTCCGGCCCCGACTCCACACAAGGACTGAGGCCCCGGCATGGACGGGAGAGGAATCCCGAGAGGTCCCCTAGCAACTCGCATGGGGACTGGCCTTTCCTGAGGCCACCAGAGCGGGTCCCTGAGGTCCCCGTCGTAACTCGAGAAGACCTGCCGCAACTCGAGAAAATCCAGGAGGTTCTCCCCTCCAGGAGAGATGAGGCCCATTTCCGCTGAGGCGTCTCGAGGCTGATCACACCTCACCGCTGGAACTTCGAAAGGGTCCTTAACACTCTTGGTGCAAATCAAAAAGTTGCCCGATCTAGCTGTCTCCACTCGAGAGGAATCACGTGGGTGCCGCCCACATACAGAGGAGCCCCGTTTCCGCCTCGTAGCTCGAGATGAGGGATCCTTTCCCTGCTTCTTCGGGAAAGAGTTCCCGGCGTTCCCTTCGCATCTCAAGAGGAGGTCCTCTCAACAGGAACGGCGAGAGGAACTCCAGGGTCGTGCCACCATTCCAAGAGTCCCCCAGATGTCTCAGTCCATTCCAGAGGAACCTCTTTTCCCTTCACCGGCTCGTCTTTCACGCCGAGGATCGACTCACACCAAGGTGGCACGTGGCACAGCCCTGTGGGCAAGCCTCGTGGGAAAGCCTCGAGGGACAGCCTCGAGGGAAAGCCACAGATCCCTTGATCCACGTGACAGGAAGCGTGACACTACTGCTGCAGCTCGGGAGGAAAGCGCACGTGCATGCCCCCACTCGAGACGAGGCCCTGACTCCCCTGGGGAGACTCAGAAGCACCCCAAGATCCATGGCAACACTGGAGAGGAATCCTCAGGTTCCGGCCCCGACTCCACACAAGGACTGAGGCCCCGGCATGGACGGGAGAGGAATCCCGAGAGGTCCCCTAGCAACTCGCATGGGGACTGGCCTTTCCTGAGGCCACCAGAGCGGGTCCCTGAGGTCCCCGTCGTAACTCGAGAAGACCTGCCGCAACTCGAGAAAATCCAGGAGGTTCTCCCCTCCAGGAGAGATGAGGCCCATTTCCGCTGAGGTGTCTCGAGGCTGATCACACCTCACCCCTGGAACTTCGAAAGGGGTCCTTAACACTCTTGGTGCAAATCAAAAAGTTGCCCGACCTAGCCGTCTCCACTCGAGAGGAATCACGTGGGTGCCGCCCACATCCAGAGGAGCCCCGTTTCCGCCTCGTAGCTCGAGATAAGGGATCCTTTCCCTGCTTCTTCGGGAAAGAGTTCCCGGCGTTCCCTTCGCATCTCAAGAGGAGGTCCTCTCAACAGGAACGGCGAGAGGAACTCCAGGGTCGTGCCACCATTCCAAGAGTCCCCCAGATGTCTCAGTCCATTCCAGAGGAACCTCTTTTCCCTTCACCGGCTCGTCTTTCACGCCGAGGATCGACTCACACCAACGTGGCACGTGGCACAGCCCTGTGGGAAAGCCTCGTGGGAAAGCCTGGATGGACAGCCTCGAGGGACAGCCTCGAGGGAAAGCCACAGATCCCTTGATCCACGTGACAGGAAGCGTGACACTACTGCTGCAGCTCGGGAGGAAAGCGCACGTGCATGCCCCCACTCGAGACGAGGCCTGACTCCCCTGGGGAGACTCAGAAGCACCCCAAGATCCATGGCAACACTGGAGAGGAATCCTCAGGTTCCGGCCCCGACTCCACACAAGGACTGAGGCCCCGGCATGGACGGGAGAGGAATCCCGAGAGGTCCCCTAGCAACTCGCATGGGGACTGGCCTTTCCTGAGGCCACCAGAGCGGGTCCCTGAGGTCCCCGTCGTAACTCGAGAAGACCTGCCGCAACTCGAGAAAATCCAGGAGGTTCTCCCCTCCAGGCGAGATGAGGCCCATTTCCGCTGAGGCGTCTCGAGGCTGATCACACCTCACCTCTGGAACTTCGAAAGGGTCCTTCACACCCTTGGTGCAAATCAAGAAGTTCCCCGACCTAGCCGTCTCCACTCGAGAGGAATCACGAGGGTCCCGCCCACATCCAGAGGAGCCCCGTTTCCGCCTCGTAGCTCGAGATGAGGGATCCTTTCCCTGCTTCGTCGGGAAAGAGTTCCCGGCGTTCCCGTCGCACCTCAGGAGGAGGCCCTCTCAACAGGAACGGCGAGAGGAACTCCAGGGTCGTGCCACCATTCCAAGAGTCCCCCAGATGTCTCAGTCCATTCCAGAGGAACCTCTTTTCCCTTCACCGGCTCGTCTTTCACGCCGAGGATCGACTCACACCAAGGTGGCACGTGGCACAGCCCTGTGGGAAAGCCTCGTGGGAAAGCCTCGAGGGACAGCCTCGAGGGAAAGCCACAGATCCCTTGATCCACGTGACAGGAAGCGTGACACTACTGCTGCAGCTCGGGAGGAAAGCGCACGTGCATGCCCCCACTCGAGACGAGGCCTGACTCCCCTGGGGAGACTCAGAAGCACCCCAAGATCCATGGCAACACTGGAGAGGAATCCTCAGGTTCCGGCCCCGACTCCACACAAGGACTGAGGCCCCGGCATGGACGGGAGAGGAATCCCGAGAGGTCCCCTAGCAACTCGCATGGGGACTGGCCTTTCCTGAGGCCACCAGAGCGGGTCCCTGAGGTCCCCGTCGTAACTCGAGAAGACCTGCCGCAACTCGAGAAAATCCAGGAGGTTCTCCCCTCCAGGCGAGATGAGGCCCATTTCCGCTGAGGCGTCTCGAGGCTGATCACACCTCACCTCTGGAACTTCGAAAGGGTCCTTCACACCCTTGGTGCAAATCAAGAAGTTCCCAGACCTAGCCGTCTCCACTCGAGAGGAATCACGATGGTCCCGCCCACATGCAGAGGAGCCCCGTTTCCGCCTCTTAGCTCGAGATGAGGGATCCTTTCCCTGCTTCGTCGGGAAAGAGTTCCCGGCGTTCCCGTCGCATCTCAAGAGGAGGCCCTTTCAACAGGAACGGCGAGAGGAACTCCAGGGTCGTGCCGCCATTCCAAGAGTCCCCCAGATGTCTCAGTCCATTCCAGAGGAACCTCTTTTCCCTTCACCGGCTCGTCTTTCACGCCGAGGATCGACTCAAACCAAGGTGGCACGTGGCGCAGCCCTGTGGGAAAGCCTCGTGGGAAAGCCTCGAGGGACAGCCTCGAGGGAAAGCCACAGATCCCTTGATCCACGTGACAGGAAGCGTGACACTACTGCTGCAGCTCGGGAGGAAAGCGCACGTGCATGCCCCCACTCGAGACGAGGCCTGACTCCCCTGGGGAGACTCAGAAGCACCCCAAGATCCATGGCAACACTGGAGAGGAATCCTCAGGTTCCTGCCCCGAATCCACACAAGGACTGAGGCCCCGGCATGGACGGGAGTGGAATCTGAGAGGTCCCCTAGCAACTCGCATGGGGACTGGCCTTTCCTGAGGCCACCAGAGGTCCCCGTCGTAACTCGAGAAGACCTGCCGCAACTCGAGAAAATCCAGGAGGTTCTCCCCTCCAGGCGAGATGAGGCCCATTTCCGCTGAGGCGTCTCGAGGCTGATCACACCTCACCTCTGGAACTTCGAAAGGGTCCTTAACACCCTTGGTGCAAATCAAGAAGTTCCCCGACCTAGCCGTCTCCACTCGAGAGGAATCACGAGGGTCCCGCCCACTTCCAGAGGAGCCCCGTTTCCGCCTCGTAGCTCGAGATGAGGGATCCTTTCCCTGCTTCGTCGGGAAAGAGTTCCCGGCGTTCCCGTCGCATCTCAAGAGGAGGCCCTCTCAACAGAACGGCGAGAGGAACTCCAGGGTCGTGCCACCATTCCAAGAGTCCCCCAGATGTCTCAGTCCATTCCAGAGGAACCTCTTTTCCCTTCACCGGCTCGTCTTTCACGTCGGGGATTGACTCCCACCAAGGTGGCACGTGGCACAGCCCTGTGGGAAAGCCTCGTGGGAAAGCCTCGTGGGAAAGCCTCGAGGGACAGCCTCGAGGGAAAGCCACAGATCCCTTGATCCACGTGACAGGAAGCGTGACACTACTGCTGCAGCTCGGGAGGAAAGCGCACGTGCATGCCCCCACTCGAGATGAGGCCTGACTCCCCTGGGGAGACTCAGAAGCACCCCAAGATCCATGGCAACACTGGAGAGGAATCCTCAGGTTCCGGCCCCGACTCCACACAAGGACTGAGGCCCCGGCATGGACGGGAGAGGAATCCCGAGAGGTCCCCTAGCAACTCGCATGGGGACTGGCCTTTCCTGAGGCCACCAGAGCGGGTCCCTGAGGTCCCCGTCGTAACTCGAGAAGACCTGCCGCAACTCGAGTAAATCCAGGAGGTTCTCCCCTCCAGGCGAGATGAGGCCCATTTCCGCTGAGGCGTCTCGAGGCTGATTACACATCACCCCTGGAACTTCGAAAGGGTCCTTCACACCCTTGGTGCAAATCAAGAAGTTCCCCGACATACCCGTCTCCACTCGAGAGGAATCACGAGGGTCCCGCCCACATCCAGAGGAGCCCCGTTTCCGCCTCGTAGCTCGAGATGAGGGATCCTTTCCCTGCTTCGTCGGGAAAGAGTTCCCGGCGTTCCCGTCGCATCTCAAGAGGAGGCCCTCTCAACAGGAACGGCGAGAGGAACTCCAGGGTCGTGCCGCCATTCCAAGAGTCCCCCAGATGTCTCAGTCCATTCCAGAGGAACCTCTTTTCCCTTCACCGGCTCGTCTTTCACGCCGAGAATCGACTCACACCAAGGTGGCACGTGGCACAGCCCTGTGGGAAAGCCTCGTGGGAAAGCCTCGAGGGACAGCCTCGAGGGAAAGCCACAGATCCCTTGATCCACGTGACAGGAAGCGTGACACTACTGCTGCAGCTCGGGAGGAAAGCGCACGTGCATGCCCCCACTCGAGACGAGGCCTGACTCCCCTGGGGAGACTCAGAAGCACCCCAAGATCCATGGCAACACTGGAGAGGAATCCTCAGGTTCCGGCCCCGACTCCACACAAGTACTGAGGCCCCGGCATGGACGGGAGAGGAATCCCGAGAGGTCCCCTAGCAACTCGCAGGGGACTGGCCTTTCCTGAGGCCACCAGAGCGGGTCCCTGAGGTCCCCGTCGTAACTCGAAAAGACCTGCCGCAACTCGAGAAAATCCAGGAGGTTCTCCCCTCCAGGCGAGATGAGGCCCATTTCCGCTGAGGCGTCTCGAGGCTGATCACACCTCACCTCTGGAACTTCGAAAGGGTCCTTCACACCCTTGGTGCAAATCAAGAAGTTCCCCGACCTAGCCGTCTCCACTCGAGAGGAATCACGAGGGTCCCGCCCACTTCCAGAGGAGCCCCGTTTCCGCCTCGTAGCTCGAGATGAGGGATCCTTTCCCTGCTTCGTCGGGAAAGAGTTCCCGGCGTTCCCGTCGCATCTCAAGAGGAGGCCCTCTCAACAGAACCGCGAGAGGAACTCCAGGGTCGTGCCACCATTCCAAGAGTCCCCCAGATGTCTCAGTCCATGCCAGAGGAACCTCTTTTCCCTTCACCGGCTCGTCTTTCACGCCGAGGATCGACTCCCACCAAGGTGGCACGTGGCACAGCCCTGTGGGAAAGCCTCGTGGGAAAGCCTCGAGGGACAGCCTCGAGGGAAAGCCACAGATCCCTTGATCCACGTGACAGGAAGCGTGACACTACTGCTGCAGCTCGGGAGGAAAGCGCACGTGCATGCCCCCACTCGAGACGAGGCCTGACTCCCCTGGGGAGACTCAGAAGCACCCCAAGATCCATGGCAACACTGGAGAGGAATCCTCAGATTCCGGCCCCGACTCCACACAAGGACTGAGGCCCCGGCATGGACGGGAGAGGAATCCCGAGAGGTCCGCTAGCAACTCGCATGGGGACTGGCCTTTCCTGAGGCCACCAGAGCGGCTCCCTGAGGTCCCCGTCGTAACTCGAGAAGACCTGCCGCAACTCGAGAAAATCCAGGAGGTTCTCCCCTCCAGGCGAGATGAGGCCCATTTCCGCTGAGGCGTCTCGAGGCTGATCACACCTCACCTCTGGAACTTCGAAAGGGTCCTTCACACCCTTCGTGCAAATCAAGAAGTTCCCCGACCTAGCCGTCTCCACTCGAGAGGAATCACGAGGGTCCCGCCCACATCCAGAGGAACCCCGTTTCCGCCTCGTAGCTCGAGATGAGGGATCCTTTCCCTACTTCGTCGGGAAAGAGTTCCCGGCGTTCCCGTCGCATCTCAAGAGCAGGTCCTCTCAACAGGAACGGCGAGAGGAACTCCAGGGTCGTGCCACCATTCCAAGAGTCCCCCAGGTGTCTCAGTCCATTCCAGAGGAACCTCTTTTCCCTTCACCGGCTCGTCTTTCACGCCGAGGATCGACTCACACCAAGGTGGAACGTGGCACAGCCCTGTGGGAAAGCCTCGTGGGAAAGCCTCGTGGGAAAGCCTCGAGGGACAGCCTCGAGGGAAAGCCACAGATCCCTTGATCCACGTGACAGGAAGCGTGACACTACTGCTGCAGCTCGGGAGGAAAGCGCACGTGCATGCCCCCACTCGAGACTAGGCCTGACTCCCCTGGGGAGACTCAGAAGCACCCCAAGATCCATGGCAACACTGGAGAGGAATCCTCAGGTTCCGGCCCCGACTCCACACAAGGACTGAGGCCCCGGCATGGACGGGAGAGGAATCCCGAGAGGTCCCCTAGCAACTCGCATGGGGACTGGCCTTTCCTGAGGCCACCAGAGCGGGTCCCTGAGGTCCCCGTCGTAACTCGAGAAGACCTGCCGCAACTCGAGAAAATCCAGGAGGTTCTCCCCTCCAGGCGAGATGAGGCCCATTTCCGCTGAGGCGTCTCGAGGCTGATCACACCTCACCTCTGGAACGTCGAAAGGGTCCTTCACACCCTTGGTGCAAATCAAGAAGTTCCCCGACCTAGCCGTCTCCACTCGAGATGAATCACGAGGGTCCCGCCCACATCCAGAGGAGCCCCGTTTCCGCCTCGTAGCTCGAGATGAGGGACCCTTTCCCTGCTTCGTCGGGAAAGAGTTCCCGGCGTTCCCGTCGCACCTCAGGAGGAGGCCCTCTCAACAGGAACGGCGAGAGGAACTCCAGGGTCGTGCCACCATTCCAAGAGTCCCCCAGATGTCTCAGTCCAATCCAGAGGAACCTCTTTTCCCTTCACCGGCTCGTCTTTCACGCCGAGGATCGACTCCCACCAAGGTGGCACGTGACACAGCCCTGTGGGAAAGCCTCGTGGGAAAGCCTCGAGGGACAGCCTCGAGGGAAAGCCACAGATCCCTTGATCCACGTGACAGGAAGCGTGACACTACTGCTGCAGCTCGGGAGGAAAGCGCACGTGCATGCCCCCACTCGAGACGAGGCCTGACTCCCCTGGGGAGACTCAGAAGCACCCCAAGATCCATGGCAACAATGGAGAGGAATCCTCAGGTGCCGGCCCCGACTCCACACAAGGACTGAGGCCCCGGCATGGACGGGAGAGGAATCCCGAGAGGTCCCCTAGCAACTCGCATGGGGACTGGCCTTTCCTGAGGCCACCAGAGCGGGTCCCTGAGGTCCCCATCGTAATTCGAGAAGACCTGCCGCAACTCGAGAAAATCCAGGAGGTTCTCCCCTCCAGGCGAGATGAGGCCCATTTCCGCTGAGGCGTCTCGAGGCTGATCACACCTCACCTCTGGAACTTCGAAAGGGTCCTTCACACCCTTGGTGCAAATCAAGAAGTTCCCCGACCTAGCCGTCTCCACTCGAGAGGAATCACGAGGGTCCCGCCCACATCCAGAGGAGCCCCGTTTCCGCCTCGTAGCTCGAGATGAGGGATCCTTTCCCTGCTTCGTCGGGAAAGAGTTCCCGGCGTTCCCGTCGCATCTCAAGAGGAGGCCCTCTCAACAGGAACGGCGAGAGGAACTCCAGGGTCGTGCCACCATTCCAAGAGTCCCCCAGATGTCTCAGTCCATTCCAGAGGAACCTCTTTTCCCTTCACCGGCTAGTCTTTCACGCCGAGGATCGACTCACACCAAGGTGGCACGTGGCACAGCCCTGTGGGAAAGCCTCGTGGGAAAGCCTCGAGGGACAGCCTCGAGGGAAAGCCACAGATCCCTTGATCCACGTGACAGGAAGCGTGACACTACTGCTGCAGCTCGGGAGGAAAGCGCACGTGCATGCCCCCACTCGAGACGAGGCCTGACTCCCCTGGGGAGACTCAGAAGCACCCCAAGATCCATGGCAACACTGGAGAGGAATCCTCAGGTTCCGGCCCCGACTCCACACAAGGACTGAGGCCCCGGCATGGACGGGAGAGGAATCCCGAGAGGTCCCCTAGCAACTCGCATGTGGACTGGCCTTTCCTGAGGCCACCAGAGCGGGTCCCTGAGGTCCCCGTCGTAACTCGAGAAGACCTGCCGCAACTCGAGAAAATCCAGGAGGTTCTCCCCTCCAGGCGAGATGAGGCCCATTTCCGCTGAGGCGTCTCGAGGCTGATCACACCTCACCTCTGGAACTTCGAAAGGGTCCTTCACACCCTTGGTGCAAATCAAGAAGTTCCCCGACCTAGCCGTCTCCACTCGAGAGGAATCACGAGGGTCCCGCCCACATCCAGAGGAGCCCCGTTTCCGCCTCGTAGCTCGAGATGAGGGATCCTTTCCCTGCTTCGTCGGGAAAGAGTTCCCGGCGTTCCCGTCGCATCTCAAGAGGAGGCCCTCTCAACAGGAACGGCGAGAGGAACTCCAGGGTCGTGCCACCATTCCAAGAGTCCCCCAGATGTCTCAGTCCATTCCAGAGGAACCTCTTTTCCCTTCACCGGCTCGTCTTTCACGCCGAGGATCGACTCCCACCAAGGTGGCACGTGGCACAGCCCTGTGGGAAAGCCTCGTGGGAAAGCCTCGAGGGACAGCCTCGAGGGAAAGCCACAGATCCCTTGATCCACGTGACAGGAAGCGTGACACTACTGCTGCAGCTCGGGAGGAAAGCGCACGTGCATGCCCCCACTCGAGACGAGGCCTGACTCCCCTGGGGAGACTCAGAAGCACCCCAAGATCCATGGCAACACTGGAGAGGAATCCTCAGGTTCCGGCCCCGACTCCACACAAGGACTGAGGCCCCGGCATGGACGGGAGAGGAATCCCGAGAGGTCCCCTAGCAACTCGCATGGGGACTGGCCTTTCCTGAGGCCACCAGAGCGGGTCCCTGAGGTCCCCGTCGTAACTCGAGAAGACCTGCCGCAACTCGAGAAAATCCAGGAGGTTCTCCCCTCCAGGCGAGATGAGGCCCATTTCCGCTGAGGCGTCTCGAGGCTGATCACACCTCACCTCTGGAACTTCGAAAGGGTCCTTCACACCCTTGGTGCAAATCAAGAAGTTCCCCGACATACCCGTCTCCACTCGAGAGGAATCACGAGGGTCCCGCCCACATCCAGAGGAGCCCCGTTTCCGCCTCGTAGCTCGAGATGAGGGATCCTTTCCCTGCTTCGTCGGGAAAGAGTTCCCGGCGTTCCCGTCGCATCTCAAGAGGAGGCCCTCTCAACAGGAACGGCGAGAGGAACTCCAGGGTCGTGCCACCATTCCAAGAGTCCCCCAGATGTCTCAGTCCATTCCAGAGGAACCTCTTTTCCCTTCACCGGCTCGTCTTTCACGCCGAGGATCGACTCACACCAAGGTGGCACGTGGCACAGCCCTGTGGGAAAGCCTCGTGGGAAAGCCTCGAGGGACAGCCTCGAGGGAAAGCCACAGATCCCTTGATCCACGTGACAGGAAGCGTGACACTACTGCTGCAGCTCGGGAGGAAAGCGCACGTGCATGCCCCCACTCGAGACGAGGCCTGACTCCCCTGGGGAGACTCAGAAGCACCCCAAGATCCATGGCAACACTGGAGAGGAATCCTCAGGTTCCGGCCCCGACTCCACACAAGGACTGAGGCCCCGGCATGGACGGGAGAGGAATCCCGAGAGGTCCCCTAGCAACTCGCATGGGGACTGGCCTTTCCTGAGGCCACCAGAGCGGGTCCCTGAGGTCCCCGTCGTAACTCGAGAAGACCTGCCGCAACTCGAGAAAATCCAGGAGGTTCTCCCCTCCAGGCGAGATGAGGCCCATTTCCGCTGAGGCGTCTCGAGGCTGATCACACCTCACCTCTGGAACTTCGAAAGGGTCCTTCACACCCTTGGTGCAAATCAAGAAGTTCCCCGACATACCCGTCTCCACTCGAGAGGAATCACGAGGGTCCCGCCCACATCCAGAGGAGCCCCGTTTCCGCCTCGTAGCTCGAGATGAGGGATCCTTTCCCTGCTTCGTCGGGAAAGAGTTCCCGGCGTTCCCGTCGCATCTCAAGAGGAGGCCCTCTCAACAGGAACGGCGAGAGGAACTCCAGGGTCGTGCCACCATTCCAAGAGTCCCCCAGATGTCTCAGTCCATTCCAGAGGAACCTCTTTTCCCTTCACCGGGTCGTCTTTCACGCCGAGGATCGACTCACACCAAGGTGGCACGTGGCACAGCCCTGTGGGAAAGCCTCGTGGGAAAGCCTCCAGGGACAGCCTCGAGGGAAAGCCACAGATCCCTTGATCCACGTGACAGGAAGCGTGACACTACTGCTGCAGCTCGGGAGGAAAGCGCACGTGCATGCCCCCACTCGAGACGAGGCCTGACTCCCCTGGGGAGACTCAGAAGCACCCCAAGATCCATGGCAACACTGGAGAGGAATCCTCAGGTTCCGGCCCCGACTCCACACAAGGACTGAGGCCCCGGCATGGACGGGAGAGGAATCCCGAGAGGTCCCCTAGCAACTCGCATGGGGACTGGCCTTTCCTGAGGCCACCAGAGCGGGTCCCTGAGGTCCCCGTCGTAACTCGAGAAGACCTGCCGCAACTCGAGAAAATCCAGGAGGTTCTCCCCTCCAGGCGAGATGAGGCCCATTTCCGCTGAGGCGTCTCGAGGCTGATCACACCTCACCTCTGGAACTTCGAAAGGGTCCTTCACACCCTTGGTGCAAATCAAGAAGTTCCCCGACCTAGCCGTCTCCACTCGAGAGGAATCACGAGGGTCCCGCCCACATCCAGAGGAGCCCCGTTTCCGCCTCGTAGCTCGAGATGAGGGATCCTTTCCCTGCTTCGTCGGGAAAGAGTTCCCGGCGTTCCCGTCGCAACTCAAGAGGAGGCCCTCTCAACAGGAACGGCGAGAGGAAATCCAGGGTCGTGCCACCATTCCAAGAGTCCCCCAGATGTCTCAGTCCATTCCAGAGGAACCTCTTTTCCCTTCACCGGCTCGTCTTTCACGCCGAGGATCGACTCACACCAAGGTGGCACGTGGCACAGCCCTGTGGGAAAGCCTCGTGGGAAAGCCTCGAGGGACAGCCTCGAGGGAAAGCCACAGATCCCTTGATCCACGTGACAGGAAGCGTGACACTACTGCTGCAGCTCGGGAGGAAAGCGCACGTGCATGCCCCCACTCGAGACGAGGCCTGACTCCCCTGGGGAGACTCAGAAGCACCCCAAGATCCATGGCAACACTGGAGAGGAATCCTCAGGTTCCGGCCCCGACTCCACACAAGGACTGAGGCCCCGGCATGGACGGGAGAGGAATCCCGAGAGGTCCCCTAGCAACTCGCATGGGGACTGGCCTTTCCTGAGGCCACCAGAGCGGGTCCCTGAGGTCCCCATCGTAACTCGAGAAGACCTGCCGCAACTCGAGAAAATCCAGGAGGTTCTCCCCTCCAGGCGAGATGAGGCCCATTTCCGCTGAGGCGTCTCGAGGCTGATCACACCTCACCTCTGGAACTTCGAAAGGGTCCTTCACACCCTTGGTGCAAATCAAGAAGTTCCCCGACCTAGCCGTCTCCACTCGAGAGGAATCACGAGGGTCCCGCCCACATCCAGAGGAGCCCCGTTTCCGCCTCGTAGCTCGAGATGAGGGATCCTTTCCCTGCTTCGTCGGGAAAGAGTTCCCGGCGTTCCCGTCGCATCTCAAGAGGAGGCCCTCTCAACAGGAACGGCGAGAGGAACTCCAGGGTCGTGCCACCATTCCAAGAGTCCCCCAGATGTCTCAGTCCATTCCAGAGGAACCTCTTTTCCCTTCACCGGCTCGTCTTTCACGCCGAGGATCGACTCCCACCAAGGTGGCACGTGACACAGCCCTGTGGGAAAGCCTCGTGGGAAAGCCTCGAGGGACAGCCTCGAGGGAAAGCCACAGATCCCTTGATCCACGTGACAGGAAGCGTGACACTACTGCTGCAGCTCGGGAGGAAAGCGCACGTGCATGCCCCCACTCGAGACGAGGCCTGACTCCCCTGGGGAGACTCAGAAGCACCCCAAGATCCATGGCAACACTGGAGAGGAATCCTCAGGTTCCGGCCCCGACTCCACACAAGGACTGAGGCCCCGGCATGGACGGGAGAGGAATCCCGAGAGGTCCCCTAGCAACTCGCATGGGGACTGGCCTTTCCTGAGGCCACCAGAGCGGGTCCCTGAGGACCCCGTCGTAACTCGAGAAGACCTGCCGCAACTCGAGAAAATCCAGGAGGTTCTCCCCTCCAGGCGAGATGAGGCCCATTTCCGCTGAGGCGTCTCGAGGCTGATCACACCTCACCTCTGGAACTTCGAAAGGGTCCTTCACACCCTTGGTGCAAATCAAGAAGTTCCCCGACCTAGCCGTCTCCACTCGAGAGGAATCACGAGGGTCCCGCCCACATCCAGAGGAGCCCCGTTTCCGCCTCGTAGCTCGAGATGAGGGATCCTTTCCCTGCTTCGTCGGGAAAGAGTTCCCGGCGTTCCCGTCGCATCTCAAGAGGAGGCCCTCTCAACAGGAACGGCGAGAGGAACTCCAGGGTCGTGCCACCATTCCAAGAGTCCCCCAGATGTCTCAGTCCATTCCAGAGGAACCTCTTTTCCCTTCACCGGCTCGTCTTTCACGCCGAGGATCGACTCACACCAAGGTGGCACGTGGCACAGCCCTGTGGGAAAGCCTCGTGGGAAAGCCTCGAGGGACAGCCTCGAGGGAAAGCCACAGATCCCTTGATCCACGTGACAGGAAGCGTGACACTACTGCTGCAGCTCGGGAGGAAAGCGCACGTGCATGCCCCCACTCGAGACGAGGCCTGACTCCCCTGGGGAGACTCAGAAGCACCCCAAGATCCATGGCAACACTGGAGAGGAATCCTCAGGTTCCGGCCCCGACTCCACACAAGGACTGAGGCCCCGGCATGGACGGGAGAGGAATCCCGAGAGGTCCCCTAGCAACTCGCATGGGGACTGGCCTTTCCTGAGGCCACCAGAGCGGGTCCCTGAGGTCCCCGTCGTAACTCGAGAAGACCTGCCGCAACTCGAGAAAATCCAGGAGGTTCTCCCCTCCAGGCGAGATGAGGCCCATTTCCGCTGAGGCGTCTCGAGGCTGATCACACCTCACCTCTGGAACTTCGAAAGGGTCCTTCACACCCTTGGTGCAAATCAAGAAGTTCCCCGACATACCCGTCTCCACTCGAGAGGAATCACGAGGGTCCCGCCCACATCCAGAGGAGCCCCGTTTCCGCCTCGTAGCTCGAGATGAGGGATCCTTTCCCTGCTTCGTCGGGAAAGAGTTCCCGGCGTTCCCGTCGCATCTCAAGAGGAGGCCCTCTCAACAGGAACGGCGAGAGGAACTCCAGGGTCGTGCCACCATTCCAAGAGTCCCCCAGATGTCTCAGTCCATTCCAGAGGAACCTCTTTTCCCTTCACCGGGTCGTCTTTCACGCCGAGGATCGACTCCCACCAAGGTGGCACGTGGCACAGCCCTGTGGGAAAGCCTCGTGGGAAAGCCTCCAGGGACAGCCTCGAGGGAAAGCCACAGATCCCTTGATCCACGTGACAGGAAGCGTGACACTACTGCTGCAGCTCGGGAGGAAAGCGCACGTGCATGCCCCCACTCGAGACGAGGCCTGACTCCCCTGGGGAGACTCAGAAGCACCCCAAGATCCATGGCAACACTGGAGAGGAATCCTCAGGTTCCGGCCCCGACTCCACACAAGGACTGAGGCCCCGGCATGGACGGGAGAGGAATCCCGAGAGGTCCCCTAGCAACTCGCATGGGGACTGGCCTTTCCTGAGGCCACCAGAGCGGGTCCCTGAGGTCCCCGTCGTAACTCGAGAAGACCTGCCGCAACTCGAGAAAATCCAGGAGGTTCTCCCCTCCAGGCGAGATGAGGCCCATTTCCGCTGAGGCGTCTCGAGGCTGATCACACCTCACCTCTGGAACTTCGAAAGGGTCCTTCACACCCTTGGTGCAAATCAAGAAGTTCCCCGACCTAGCCGTCTCCACTCGAGAGGAATCACGAGGGTCCCGCCCACATCCAGAGGAGCCCCGTTTCCGCCTCGTAGCTCGAGATGAGGGATCCTTTCCCTGCTTCGTCGGGAAAGAGTTCCCGGCGTTCCCGTCGCAACTCAAGAGGAGGCCCTCTCAACAGGAACGGCGAGAGGAAATCCAGGGTCGTGCCACCATTCCAAGAGTCCCCCAGATGTCTCAGTCCATTCCAGAGGAACCTCTTTTCCCTTCACCGGCTCGTCTTTCACGCCGAGGATCGACTCACACCAAGGTGGCACGTGGCACAGCCCTGTGGGAAAGCCTCGTGGGAAAGCCTCGAGGGACAGCCTCGAGGGAAAGCCACAGATCCCTTGATCCACGTGACAGGAAGCGTGACACTACTGCTGCAGCTCGGGAGGAAAGCGCACGTGCATGCCCCCACTCGAGACGAGGCCTGACTCCCCTGGGGAGACTCAGAAGCACCCCAAGATCCATGGCAACACTGGAGAGGAATCCTCAGGTTCCGGCCCCGACTCCACACAAGGACTGAGGCCCCGGCATGGACGGGAGAGGAATCCCGAGAGGTCCCCTAGCAACTCGCATGGGGACTGGCCTTTCCTGAGGCCACCAGAGCGGGTCCCTGAGGTCCCCATCGTAACTCGAGAAGACCTGCCGCAACTCGAGAAAATCCAGGAGGTTCTCCCCTCCAGGCGAGATGAGGCCCATTTCCGCTGAGGCGTCTCGAGGCTGATCACACCTCACCTCTGGAACTTCGAAAGGGTCCTTCACACCCTTGGTGCAAATCAAGAAGTTCCCCGACCTAGCCGTCTCCACTCGAGAGGAATCACGAGGGTCCCGCCCACATCCAGAGGAGCCCCGTTTCCGCCTCGTAGCTCGAGATGAGGGATCCTTTCCCTGCTTCGTCGGGAAAGAGTTCCCGGCGTTCCCGTCGCATCTCAAGAGGAGGCCCTCTCAACAGGAACGGCGAGAGGAACTCCAGGGTCGTGCCACCATTCCAAGAGTCCCCCAGATGTCTCAGTCCATTCCAGAGGAACCTCTTTTCCCTTCACCGGCTCGTCTTTCACGCCGAGGATCGACTCCCACCAAGGTGGCACGTGACACAGCCCTGTGGGAAAGCCTCGTGGGAAAGCCTCGAGGGACAGCCTCGAGGGAAAGCCACAGATCCCTTGATCCACGTGACAGGAAGCGTGACACTACTGCTGCAGCTCGGGAGGAAAGCGCACGTGCATGCCCCCACTCGAGACGAGGCCTGACTCCCCTGGGGAGACTCAGAAGCACCCCAAGATCCATGGCAACACTGGAGAGGAATCCTCAGGTTCCGGCCCCGACTCCACACAAGGACTGAGGCCCCGGCATGGACGGGAGAGGAATCCCGAGAGGTCCCCTAGCAACTCGCATGGGGACTGGCCTTTCCTGAGGCCACCAGAGCGGGTCCCTGAGGACCCCGTCGTAACTCGAGAAGACCTGCCGCAACTCGAGAAAATCCAGGAGGTTCTCCCCTCCAGGCGAGATGAGGCCCATTTCCGCTGAGGCGTCTCGAGGCTGATCACACCTCACCTCTGGAACTTCGAAAGGGTCCTTCACACCCTTGGTGCAAATCAAGAAGTTCCCCGACCTAGCCGTCTCCACTCGAGAGGAATCACGAGGGTCCCGCCCACATCCAGAGGAGCCCCGTTTCCGCCTCGTAGCTCGAGATGAGGGATCCTTTCCCTGCTTCGTCGGGAAAGAGTTCCCGGCGTTCCCGTCGCATCTCAAGAGGAGGCCCTCTCAACAGGAACGGCGAGAGGAACTCCAGGGTCGTGCCACCATTCCAAGAGTCCCCCAGATGTCTCAGTCCATTCCAGAGGAACCTCTTTTCCCTTCACCGGGTCGTCTTTCACGCTGAGGATCGACTCACACCAAGGTGGCACGTGGCACAGCCCTGTGGGAAAGCCTCGTGGGAAAGCCTCGAGGGACAGCCTCGAGGGAAAGCCACAGATCCCTTGATCCACGTGACAGGAAGCGTGACACTACTGCTGCAGCTCGGGAGGAAAGCGCACGTGCATGCCCCCACTCGAGACGAGGCCTGACTCCCCTGGGGAGACTCAGAAGCACCCCAAGATCCATGGCAACACTGGAGAGGAATCCTCAGGTTCCGGCCCCGACTCCACACAAGGACTGAGGCCCCGGCATGGACGGGAGAGGAATCCCGAGAGGTCCCCTAGCAACTCGCATGGGGACTGGCCTTTCCTGAGGCCACCAGAGCGGGTCCCTGAGGTCCCCGTCGTAACTCGAGAAGACCTGCCGCAACTCGAGAAAATCCAGGAGGTTCTCCCCTCCAGGCGAGATGAGGCCCATTTCCGCTGAGGCGTCTCGAGGCTGATCACACCTCACCTCTGGAACTTCGAAAGGGTCCTTCACACCCTTGGTGCAAATCAAGAAGTTCCCCGACCTAGCCGTCTCCACTCGAGAGGAATCACGAGGGTCCCGCCCACATCGAGAGGAGCCCCGTTTCCGCCTCGTAGCTCGAGATGAGGGATCCTTTCCCTGCTTCGTCGGGAAAGAGTTCCCGGCGTTCCCGTCGCATCTCAAGCGGAGGCCCTCTCAACAGGAACGGCGAGAGGAACTCCAGGGTCGTGCCACCATTCCAAGAGTCCCCCAGATGTCTCAGTCCATTCCAGAGGAACCTCTTTTCCCTTCACCGGCTCGTCTTTCACGCCGAGGATTGACTCCCACCAAGGTGGCACGTGGCACAGCCCTGTGGGAAAGCCTCGTGGGAAAGCCTCGAGGGACAGCCTCGAGGGAAAGCCACAGATCCCTTGATCCACGTGACAGGAAGCGTGACACTACTGCTGCAGCTCGGGAGGAAAGCGCACGTGCATGCCCCCACTCGAGACGAGGCCTGACTCCCCTGGGGAGACTCAGAAGCACCCCAAGATCCATGGCAACACTGGAGAGGAATCCTCAGGTTCCGGCCCCGACTCCACACAAGGACTGAGGCCCCGGCATGGACGGGAGAGGAATCCCGAGAGGTCCCCTAGCAACTCGCATGGGGACTGGCCTTTCCTGAGGCCACCAGAGCGGGTCCCTGAGGTCCCCGTCGTAACTCGAGAAGACTTGCCGCAACTCGAGAAAATCCAGGAGGTTCTCCCCTCCAGGCGAGATGAGGCCCATTTCCGCTGAGGCGTCTCGAGGCTGATCACACCTCACCTCTGGAACTTCGAAAGGGTCCTTCACACCCTTGGTGCAAATCAAGAAGTTCCCCGACCTAGCCGTCTCCACTCGAGAGGAATCACGAGGGTCCCGCCCACATCCAGAGGAGCCCCGTTTCCGCCTCGTAGCTCGAGATGAGGGATCCTTTCCCTGCTTCGTCGGGAAAGAGTTCCCGGCGTTCCCGTCGCATCTCAAGAGGAGGCCCTCTCAACAGGAACGGCGAGAGGAACTCCAGGGTCGTGCCACCATTCCAAGAGTCCCCCAGATGTCTCAGTCCATTCCAGAGGAACCTCTTTTCCCTTCACCGGCTCGTCTTTCACGCCGAGGATCGACTCCCACCAAGGTGGCACGTGGCACAGCCCTGTG
Organism: Budorcas taxicolor; assembly: GCF_023091745.1. NCBI lineage: Eukaryota > Metazoa > Chordata > Mammalia > Artiodactyla > Bovidae > Budorcas > Budorcas taxicolor. The sequence goes on from NW_026291744.1 coordinate 173,500, forward strand.
GGAAAGCCTCGTGGGAAAGCCTCGAGGGACAGCCTCGAGGGAAAGCCACAGATCCCTTGATCCACGTGACAGGAAGCGTGACACTACTGCTGCAGCTCGGGAGGAAAGCGCACGTGCATGCCCCCACTCGAGACGAGGCCTGACTCCCCTGGGGAGACTCAGAAGCACCCCAAGATCCATGGCAACACTGGAGAGGAATCCTCAGGTTCCGGCCCCGACTCCACACAAGGACTGAGGCCCCGGCATGGACGGGAGAGGAATCCCGAGAGGTCCCCTAGCAACTCGCATGGGGACTGGCCTTTCCTGAGGCCACCAGAGCGGGTCCCTGAGGTCCCCATCGTAACTCGAGAAGACCTGCCGCAACTCGAGAAAATCCAGGAGGTTCTCCCCTCCAGGCGAGATGAGGCCCATTTCCGCTGAGGCGTCTCGAGGCTGATCACACCTCACCTCTGGAACTTCGAAAGGGTCCTTCACACCCTTGGTGCAAATCAAGAAGTTCCCCGACCTAGCCGTCTCCACTCGAGAGGAATCACGAGGGTCCCGCCCACATCCAGAGGAGCCCCGTTTCCGCCTCGTAGCTCGAGATGAGGGATCCTTTCCCTGCTTCGTCGGGAAAGAGTTCCCGGCGTTCCCGTCGCATCTCAAGAGGAGGCCCTCTCAACAGGAACGGCGAGAGGAACTCCAGGGTCGTGCCACCATTCCAAGAGTCCCCCAGATGTCTCAGTCCATTCCAGAGGAACCTCTTTTCCCTTCACCGGCTCGTCTTTCACGCCGAGGATCGACTCCCACCAAGGTGGCACGTGACACAGCCCTGTGGGAAAGCCTCGTGGGAAAGCCTCGAGGGACAGCCTCGAGGGAAAGCCACAGATCCCTTGATCCACGTGACAGGAAGCGTGACACTACTGCTGCAGCTCGGGAGGAAAGCGCACGTGCATGCCCCCACTCGAGACGAGGCCTGACTCCCCTGGGGAGACTCAGAAGCACCCCAAGATCCATGGCAACACTGGAGAGGAATCCTCAGGTTCCGGCCCCGACTCCACACAAGGACTGAGGCCCCGGCATGGACGGGAGAGGAATCCCGAGAGGTCCCCTAGCAACTCGCATGGGGACTGGCCTTTCCTGAGGCCACCAGAGCGGGTCCCTGAGGACCCCGTCGTAACTCGAGAAGACCTGCCGCAACTCGAGAAAATCCAGGAGGTTCTCCCCTCCAGGCGAGATGAGGCCCATTTCCGCTGAGGCGTCTCGAGGCTGATCACACCTCACCTCTGGAACTTCGAAAGGGTCCTTCACACCCTTGGTGCAAATCAAGAAGTTCCCCGACCTAGCCGTCTCCACTCGAGAGGAATCACGAGGGTCCCGCCCACATCCAGAGGAGCCCCGTTTCCGCCTCGTAGCTCGAGATGAGGGATCCTTTCCCTGCTTCGTCGGGAAAGAGTTCCCGGCGTTCCCGTCGCATCTCAAGAGGAGGCCCTCTCAACAGGAACGGCGAGAGGAACTCCAGGGTCGTGCCACCATTCCAAGAGTCCCCCAGATGTCTCAGTCCATTCCAGAGGAACCTCTTTTCCCTTCACCGGGTCGTCTTTCACGCCGAGGATCGACTCACACCAAGGTGGCACGTGGCACAGCCCTGTGGGAAAGCCTCGTGGGAAAGCCTCGAGGGACAGCCTCGAGGGAAAGCCACAGATCCCTTGATCCACGTGACAGGAAGCGTGACACTACTGCTGCAGCTCGGGAGGAAAGCGCACGTGCATGCCCCCACTCGAGACGAGGCCTGACTCCCCTGGGGAGACTCAGAAGCACCCCAAGATCCATGGCAACACTGGAGAGGAATCCTCAGGTTCCGGCCCCGACTCCACACAAGGACTGAGGCCCCGGCATGGACGGGAGAGGAATCCCGAGAGGTCCCCTAGCAACTCGCATGGGGACTGGCCTTTCCTGAGGCCACCAGAGCGGGTCCCTGAGGTCCCCGTCGTAACTCGAGAAGACCTGCCGCAACTCGAGAAAATCCAGGAGGTTCTCCCCTCCAGGCGAGATGAGGCCCATTTCCGCTGAGGCGTCTCGAGGCTGATCACACCTCACCTCTGGAACTTCGAAAGGGTCCTTCACACCCTTGGTGCAAATCAAGAAGTTCCCCGACCTAGCCGTCTCCACTCGAGAGGAATCACGAGGGTCCCGCCCACATCCAGAGGAGCCCCGTTTCCGCCTCGTAGCTCGAGATGAGGGATCCTTTCCCTGCTTCGTCGGGAAAGAGTTCCCGGCGTTCCCGTCGCATCTCAAGAGGAGGCCCTCTCAACAGGAACGGCGAGAGGAACTCCAGGGTCGTGCCACCATTCCAAGAGTCCCCCAGATGTCTCAGTCCATTCCAGAGGAACCTCTTTTCCCTTCACCGGCTCGTCTTTCACGCCGAGGATCGACTCCCACCAAGGTGGCACGTGGCACAGCCCTGTGGGAAAGCCTCGTGGGAAAGCCTCGAGGGACAGCTTCGAGGGAAAGCCACAGATCCCTTGATCCACGTGACAGGAAGCGTGACACTACTGCTGCAGCACGGGAGGAAAGCGCTCGTGCATGCCCCCACTCGAGACGAGGCCTGACTCCCCTGGGGAGACTCAGAAGCACCCCAAGATCCATGGCAACACTGGAGAGGAATCCTCAGGTTCCGGCCCCGACTCCACACAAGGACTGAGGCCCCGGCATGGACGGGAGAGGAATCCCGAGAGGTCCCCTAGCAACTCGCATGGGGACTGGCCTTTCCTGAGGCCACCAGAGCGGGTCCCTGAGGTCCCCGTCGTAACTCGAGAAGACCTGCCGCAACTCGAGAAAATCCAGGAGGTTCTCCCCTCCAGGCGAGATGAGGCCCATTTCCGCTGAGGCGTCTCGAGGCTGATCACACCTCACCTCTGGAACTTCGAAAGGGTCCTTCACACCCTTGGTGCAAATCAAGAAGTTCCCCGACCTAGCCGTCTCCACTCGAGAGGAATCACGAGGGTCCCGCCCACATCCAGAGGAGCCCCGTTTCCGCCTCGTAGCTCGAGATGAGGGATCCTTTCCCTGCTTCGTCGGGAAAGAGTACCAGGCGTTCCCGTCGCATCTCAAGAGGAGGCCCTCTCAACAGGAACGGCGAGAGGAACTCCAGGGTCGTGCCACCATTCCAAGAGTCCCCCAGATGTCTCAGTCCATTCCAGAGGAACCTCTTTTCCCTTCACCGGCTCGTCTTTCACGCCGAGGATCGACTCCCACCAAGGTGGCACGTGGCACAGCCCTGTGGGAAAGCCTCGTGGGAAAGCCTCGAGGGACAGCCTCGAGGGAAAGCCACAGATCCCTTGATCCACGTGACAGGAAGCGTGACACTACTGCTGCAGCTCGGGAGGAAAGCGCACGTGCATGCCCCCACTCGAGACGAGGCCTGACTCCCCTGGGGAGACTCAGAAGCACCCCAAGATCCATGGCAACACTGGAGAGGAATCCTCAGGTTCCGGCCCCGACTCCACACAAGGACTGAGGCCCCGGCATGGACGGGAGAGGAATCCCGAGAGGTCCCCTAGCAACTCGCATGGGGACTGGCCTTTCCTGAGGCCACCAGAGCGGGTCCCTGAGGTCCCCGTCGTAACTCGAGAAGACCTGCCGCAACTCGAGAAAATCCAGGAGGTTCTCCCCTCCAGGCGAGATGAGGCCCATTTCCGCTGAGGCGTCTCGAGGCTGATCACACCTCACCTCTGGAACTTCGAAAGGGTCCTTCACACCCTTGGTGCAAATCAAGAAGTTCCCCGACCTAGCCGTCTCCACTCGAGAGGAATCACGAGGGTCCCGCCCACATCGAGAGGAGCCCCGTTTCCGCCTCGTAGCTCGAGATGAGGGATCCTTTCCCTGCTTCGTCGGGAAAGAGTTCCCGGCGTTCCCGTCGCATCTCAAGCGGAGGCCCTCTCAACAGGAACGGCGAGAGGAACTCCAGGGTCGTGCCACCATTCCAAGAGTCCCCCAGATGTCTCAGTCCATTCCAGAGGAACCTCTTTTCCCTTCACCGGCTCGTCTTTCACGCCGAGGATTGACTCCCACCAAGGTGGCACGTGGCACAGCCCTGTGGGAAAGCCTCGTGGGAAAGCCTCGAGGGACAGCCTCGAGGGAAAGCCACAGATCCCTTGATCCACGTGACAGGAAGCGTGACACTACTGCTGCAGCTCGGGAGGAAAGCGCACGTGCATGCCCCCACTCGAGACGAGGCCTGACTCCCCTGGGGAGACTCAGAACCACCCCAAGATCCATGGCAACACTGGAGAGGAATCCTCAGGTTCCGGCCCCGACTCCACACAAGGACTGAGGCCCCGGCATGGACGGGAGAGGAATCCCGAGAGGTCCCCTAGCAACTCGCATGGGGACTGGCCTTTCCTGAGGCCACCAGAGCGGGTCCCTGAGGTCCCCGTCGTAACTCGAGAAGACTTGCCGCAACTCGAGAAAATCCAGGAGGTTCTCCCCTCCAGGCGAGATGAGGCCCATTTCCGCTGAGGCGTCTCGAGGCTGATCACACCTCACCTCTGGAACTTCGAAAGGGTCCTTCACACCCTTGGTGCAAATCAAGAAGTTCCCCGACCTAGCCGTCTCCACTCGAGAGGAATCACGAGGGTCCCGCCCACATCCAGAGGAGCCCCGTTTCCGCCTCGTAGCTCGAGATGAGGGATCCTTTCCCTGCTTCGTCGGGAAAGAGTTCCCGGCGTTCCCGTCGCATCTCAAGAGGAGGCCCTCTCAACAGGAACGGCGAGAGGAACTCCAGGGTCGTGCCACCATTCCAAGAGTCCCCCAGATGTCTCAGTCCATTCCAGAGGAACCTCTTTTCCCTTCACCGGCTCGTCTTTCACGCCGAGGATCGACTCCCACCAAGGTGGCACGTGGCACAGCCCTGTGGGAAAGCCTCGTGGGAAAGCCTCGAGGGACAGCCTCGAGGGAAAGCCACAGATCCCTTGATCCACGTGACAGGAAGCGTGACACTACTGCTGCAGCTCGGGAGGAAAGCGCACGTGCATGCCCCCACTCGAGACGAGGCCTGACTCCCCTGGGGAGACTCAGAAGCACCCCAAGATCCATGGCAACACTGGAGAGGAATCCTCAGGTTCCGGCCCCGACTCCACACAAGGACTGAGGCCCCGGCATGGACGGGAGAGGAATCCCGAGAGGTCCCCTAGCAACTCGCATGGGGACTGGCCTTTCCTGAGGCCACCAGAGCGGGTCCCTGAGGTCCCCGTCGTAACTCGAGAAGACCTGCCGCAACTCGAGAAAATCCAGGAGGTTCTCCCCTCCAGGCGAGATGAGGCCCATTTCCGCTGAGGCGTCTCGAGGCTGATCACACCTCACCTCTGGAACTTCGAAAGGGTCCTTCACACCCTTGGTGCAAATCAAGAAGTTCCCCGACCTAGCCGTCTCCACTCGAGAGGAATCACGAGGGTCCCGCCCACATCCAGAGGAGCCCCGTTTCCGCCTCGTAGCTCGAGATGAGGGATCCTTTCCCTGCTTCGTCGGGAAAGAGTTCCCGGCGTTCCCGTCGCATCTCAAGAGGAGGCCCTCTCAACAGGAACGGCGAGAGGAACTCCAGGGTCGTGCCACCATTCCAAGAGTCCCCCAGATGTCTCAGTCCATTCCAGAGGAACCTCTTTTCCCTTCACCGGCTCGTCTTTCACGCCGAGGATCGACTCCCACCAAGGTGGCACGTGGCACAGCCCTGTGGGAAAGCCTCGTGGGAAAGCCTCGAGGGACAGCCTCGAGGGAAAGCCACAGATCCCTTGATCCACGTGACAGGAAGCGTGACACTACTGCTGCAGCTCGGGAGGAAAGCGCACGTGCATGCCCCCACTCGAGACGAGGCCTGACTCCCCTGGGGAGACTCAGAAGCACCCCAAGATCCATGGCAACACTGGAGAGGAATCCTCAGGTTCCGGCCCCGACTCCACACAAGGACTGAGGCCCCGGCATGGACGGGAGAGGAATCCCGAGAGGTCCCCTAGCAACTCGCATGGGGACTGGCCTTTCCTGAGGCCACCAGAGCGGGTCCCTGAGGTCCCCGTCGTAACTCGAGAAGACCTGCCGCAACTCGAGAAATTCCAGGAGGTTCTCCCCTCCAGGCGAGATGAGGCCCATTTCCGCTGAGGCGTCTCGAGGCTGATCACACCTCACCTCTGGAACTTCGAAAGGGTCCTTCACACCCTTGGTGCAAATCAAGAAGTTCCCCGACCTAGCCGTCTCCACTCGAGAGGAATCACGAGGGTCCCGCCCACATCCAGAGGAGCCCCGTTTCCGCCTCGTAGCTCGAGATGAGGGATCCTTTCCCTGCTTCGTCGGGAAAGAGTTCCCGGCGTTCCCGTCGCATCTCAAGAGGAGGCCCTCTCAACAGGAACGGCGAGAGGAAATCCAGGGTCGTGCCACCATTCCAAGAGTCCCCCAGATGTCTCAGTCCATTCCAGAGGAACCTCTCTTCGCTTCACCGGCTCGTCTTTCACGCCGAGGATCGACTCACACCAAGGTGGCACGTGGCACAGCCCTGTGGGAAAGCCTCGTGGGAAAGCCTCGAGGGACAGCCTCGAGGGAAAGCCACAGATCCCTTGATCCACGTGACAGGAAGCGTGACACTACTGCTGCAGCTCGGGAGGAAAGCGCACGTGCATGCCCCCACTCGAGACGAGGCCTGACTCCCCTGGGGAGACTCAGAAGCACCCCAAGATCCATGGCAACACTGGAGAGGAATCCTCAGGTTCCGGCCCCGACTCCACACAAGGACTGAGGCCCCGGCATGGACGGGAGAGGAATCCCGAGAGGTCCCCTAGCAACTCGCATGGGGACTGGCCTTTCCTGAGGCCACCAGAGCGGGTCCCTGAGGTCCCCGTCGTAACTCGTGAAGACCTGCCGCAACTCGAGAAAATCCAGGAGGTTCTCCCCTCCAGGAGAGATGAGGCCCATTTCCGCTGAGGCGTCTCGAGGCTGATCACACCTCACCTCTGGAACTTCGAAAGGGTCCTTCACACCCTTGGTGCATATCAAGAAGTTCCCCGACCTAGCCGTCTCCACTCTAGGGGAATCACGAGGGTCCCGCCCACATCCAGAGGAGCCCCGTTTCCGCCTCGTAGCTCGAGATGAGGGATCCTTTCCCTGCTTCGTCGGGAAAGAGTTCCCGGCGTTCCCGTCGCATCTCAAGAGGAGGCCCTCTCAACAGGAACGGCGAGAGGAAATCCAGGGTCGTGCCACCATTCCAAGAGTCCCCCAGATGTCTCAGTCCATTCCAGAGGAACCTCTTTTCGCTTCACCGGCTCGTCTTTCACGCCGAGGATCGACTCACACCAAGGTGGCACGTGGCACAGCCCTGTGGGAAAGCCTCGTGGGAAAGCCTCGAGGGACAGCCTCGAGGGAAAGCCACAGATCCCTTGATCCACGTGACAGGAAGCGTGACACTACTGCTGCAGCTCGGGAGGAAAGCGCACGTGCATGCCCCCACTCGAGACGAGGCCTGACTCCCCTGGGGAGACTCAGAAGCACCCCAAGATCCATGGCAACACTGGAGAGGAACCCTCAGGTTCCGGCCCCGACTCCACACAAGGACTGAGGCCCCGGCATGGACGGGAGAGGAATCCCGAGAGGTCCCCTAGCAACTCGCATGGGGACTGGCCTTTCCTGAGGCCACCAGAGCGGGTCCCTGAGGTCCCCGTCGTAACTCGAGAAGACCTGCCGCAACTCGAGAAAATCCAGGAGGTTCTCCCCTCCAGGCGAGATGAGGCCCATTTCCGCTGAGGCGTCTCGAGGCTGATCACACCTCACCTCTGGAACTTCGAAAGGGTCCTTCACACCCTTGGTGCAAATCAAGAAGTTCCCCGACCTAGCCGTCTCCACTCGAGAGGAATCACGAGGGTCCCGCCCACATCCAGAGGAGCCCCGTTTCCGCCTCGTAGCTCGAGATGAGGGATCCTTTCCCTGCTTCGTCGGGAAAGAGTTCCCGGCGTTCCCGTCGCATCTCAAGAGGAGGCCCTCTCAACAGGAACGGCGAGAGGAAATCCAGGGTCGTGCCACCATTCCAAGAGTCCCCCAGATGTCTCAGTCCATTCCAGAGGAACCTCTTTTCGCTTCACCGGCTCGTCTTTCACGCCGAGGATCGACTCACACCAAGGTGGCACGTGGCACAGCCCTGTGGGAAAGCCTCGTGGGAAAGCCTCGAGGGACAGCCTCGAGGGAAAGCCACAGATCCCTTGATCCACGTGACAGGAAGCGTGACACTACTGCTGCAGCTCGGGAGGAAAGCGCACGTGCATGCCCCCACTCGAGACGAGGCCTGACTCCCCTGGGGAGACTCAGAAGCACCCCAAGATCCATGGCAACACTGGAGAGGAATCCTCAGGTTCCGGCCCCGACTCCACACAAGGACTGAGGCCCCGGCATGGACGGGAGAGGAATCCCGAGAGGTCCCCTAGCAACTCGCATGGGGACTGGCCTTTCCTGAGGCCACCAGAGCGGGTCCCTGAGGTCCCCGTCGTAACTCGAGAAGACCTGCCGCAACTCGAGAAAATCCAGGAGGTTCTCCCCTCCAGGCGAGATGAGGCCCATTTCCGCTGAGGCGTCTCGAGGCTGATCACACCTCACCTCTGGAACTTCGAAAGGGTCCTTCACACCCTTGGTGCAAATCAAGAAGTTCCCCGACCTAGCCGTCTCCACTCGAGAGGAATCACGAGGGTCCCGCCCACATCGAGAGGAGCCCCGTTTCCGCCTCGTAGCTCGAGATGAGGGATCCTTTCCCTGCTTCGTCGGGAAAGAGTTCCCGGCGTTCCCGTCGCATCTCAAGCGGAGGCCCTCTCAACAGGAACGGCGAGAGGAACTCCAGGGTCGTGCCACCATTCCAAGAGTCCCCCAGATGTCTCAGTCCATTCCAGAGGAACCTCTTTTCCCTTCACCGGCTCGTCTTTCACGCCGAGGATTGACTCCCACCAAGGTGGCACGTGGCACAGCCCTGTGGGAAAGCCTCGTGGGAAAGCCTCGAGGGACAGCCTCGAGGGAAAGCCACAGATCCCTTGATCCACGTGACAGGAAGCGTGACACTACTGCTGCAGCTCGGGAGGAAAGCGCACGTGCATGCCCCCACTCGAGACGAGGCCTGACTCCCCTGGGGAGACTCAGAACCACCCCAAGATCCATGGCAACACTGGAGAGGAATCCTCAGGTTCCGGCCCCGACTCCACACAAGGACTGAGGCCCCGGCATGGACGGGAGAGGAATCCCGAGAGGTCCCCTAGCAACTCGCATGGGGACTGGCCTTTCCTGAGGCCACCAGAGCGGGTCCCTGAGGTCCCCGTCGTAACTCGAGAAGACTTGCCGCAACTCGAGAAAATCCAGGAGGTTCTCCCCTCCAGGCGAGATGAGGCCCATTTCCGCTGAGGCGTCTCGAGGCTGATCACACCTCACCTCTGGAACTTCGAAAGGGTCCTTCACACCCTTGGTGCAAATCAAGAAGTTCCCCGACCTAGCCGTCTCCACTCGAGAGGAATCACGAGGGTCCCGCCCACATCCAGAGGAGCCCCGTTTCCGCCTCGTAGCTCGAGATGAGGGATCCTTTCCCTGCTTCGTCGGGAAAGAGTTCCCGGCGTTCCCGTCGCATCTCAAGAGGAGGCCCTCTCAACAGGAACGGCGAGAGGAACTCCAGGGTCGTGCCACCATTCCAAGAGTCCCCCAGATGTCTCAGTCCATTCCAGAGGAACCTCTTTTCCCTTCACCGGCTCGTCTTTCACGCCGAGGATCGACTCACACCAAGGTGGCACGTGGCACAGCCCTGTGGGAAAGCCTCGTGGGAAAGCCTCGAGGGACAGCCTCGAGGGAAAGCCACAGATCCCTTGATCCAGGTGACAGGAAGCGTGACACTACTGCTGCAGCTCGGGAGGAAAGCGCACGTGCATGCCCCCACTCGAGACGAGGCCTGACTCCCCTGGGGAGACTCAGAAGCACCCCAAGATCCATGGCAACACTGGAGAGGAATCCTCAGGTTCCGGCCCCGACTCCACACAAGGACTGAGGCCCCGGCATGGACGGGAGAGGAATCCCGAGAGGTCCCCTAGCAACTCGCATGGGGACTGGCCTTTCCTGAGGCCACCAGAGCGGGTCCCTGAGGTCCCCGTCGTAACTCGAGAAGACCTGCCGCAACTCGAGAAAATCCAGGAGGTTCTCCCCTCCAGGCGAGATGAGGCCCATTTCCGCTGAGGCGTCTCGAGGCTGATCACACCTCACCTCTGGAACTTCGAAAGGGTCCTTCACACCCTTGGTGCAAATCAAGAAGTTCCCCGACCTAGCCGTCTCCACTCGAGAGGAATCACGAGGGTCCCGCCCACATCCAGAGGAGCCCCGTTTCCGCCTCGTAGCTCGAGATGAGGGATCCTTTCCCTGCTTCGTCGGGAAAGAGTTCCCGGCGTTCCCGTCGCATCTCAAGAGGAGGCCCTCTCAACAGGAACGGCGAGAGGAACTCCAGGGTCGTGCCACCATTCCAAGAGTCCCCCAGATGTCTCAGTCCATTCCAGAGGAACCTCTTTTCCCTTCACCGGCTCGTCTTTCACGCCGAGGATCGACTCCCACCAAGGTGGCACGTGGCACAGCCCTGTGGGAAAGCCTCGTGGGAAAGCCTCGAGGGACAGCCTCGAGGGAAAGCCACAGATCCCTTGATCCAGGTGACAGGAAGCGTGACACTACTGCTGCAGCTCGGGAGGAAAGCGCACGTGCATGCCCCCACTCGAGACGAGGCCTGACTCCCCTGGGGAGACTCAGAAGCACCCCAAGATCCATGGCAACACTGGAGAGGAATCCTCAGGTTCCGGCCCCGACTCCACACAAGGACTGAGGCCCCGGCATGGACGGGAGAGGAATCCCGAGAGGTCCCCTAGCAACTCGCATGGGGACTGGCCTTTCCTGAGGCCACCAGAGCGGGTCCCTGAGGTCCCCGTCGTAACTCGAGAAGACCTGCCGCAACTCGAGAAAATCCAGGAGGTTCTCCCCTCCAGGCGAGATGAGGCCCATTTCCGCTGAGGCGTCTCGAGGCTGATCACACCTCACCTCTGGAACTTCGAAAGGGTCCTTCACACCCTTGGTGCAAATCAAGAAGTTCCCCGACCTAGCCGTCTCCACTCGAGAGGAATCACGAGGGTCCCGCCCACATCCAGAGGAGCCCCGTTTCCGCCTCGTAGCTCGAGATGAGGGATCCTTTCCCTGCTTCGTCGGGAAAGAGTTCCCGGCGTTCCCGTCGCATCTCAAGAGGAGGCCCTCTCAACAGGAACGGCGAGAGGAAATCCAGGGTCGTGCCACCATTCCAAGAGTCCCCCAGATGTCTCAGTCCATTCCAGAGGAACCTCTCTTCGCTTCACCGGCTCGTCTTTCACGCCGAGGATCGACTCACACCAAGGTGGCACGTGGCACAGCCCTGTGGGAAAGCCTCGTGGGAAAGCCTCGAGGGACAGCCTCGAGGGAAAGCCACAGATCCCTTGATCCACGTGACAGGAAGCGTGACACTACTGCTGCAGCTCGGGAGGAAAGCGCACGTGCATGCCCCCACTCGAGACGAGGCCTGACTCCCCTGGGGAGACTCAGAAGCACCCCAAGATCCATGGCAACACTGGAGAGGAATCCTCAGGTTCCGGCCCCGACTCCACACAAGGACTGAGGCCCCGGCATGGACGGGAGAGGAATCCCGAGAGGTCCCCTAGCAACTCGCATGGGGACTGGCCTTTCCTGAGGCCACCAGAGCGGGTCCCTGAGGTCCCCGTCGTAACTCGTGAAGACCTGCCGCAACTCGAGAAAATCCAGGAGGTTCTCCCCTCCAGGCGAGATGAGGCCCATTTCCGCTGAGGCGTCTCGAGGCTGATCACACCTCACCTCTGGAACTTCGAAAGGGTCCTTCACACCCTTGGTGCATATCAAGAAGTTCCCCGACCTAGCCGTCTCCACTCGAGAGGAATCACGAGGGTCCCGCCCACATCCAGAGGAGCCCCGTTTCCGCTTCGTAGCTCGAGATGAGGGATCCTTTCCCTGCTTCGTCGGGAAAGAGTTCCCGGCGTTCCCGTCGCATCTCAAGAGGAGGCCCTCTCAACAGGAACGGCGAGAGGAAATCCAGGGTCGTGCCACCATTCCAAGAGTCCCCCAGATGTCTCAGTCCATTCCAGAGGAACCTCTTTTCGCTTCACCGGCTCGTCTTTCACGCCGAGGATCGACTCACACCAAGGTGGCACGTGGCACAGCCCTGTGGGAAAGCCTCGTGGGAAAGCCTCGAGGGACAGCCTCGAGGGAAAGCCACAGATCCCTTGATCCACGTGACAGGAAGCGTGACACTACTGCTGCAGCTCGGGAGGAAAGCGCACGTGCATGCCCCCACTCGAGACGAGGCCTGACTCCCCTGGGGAGACTCAGAAGCACCCCAAGATCCATGGCAACACTGGAGAGGAACCCTCAGGTTCCGGCCCCGACTCCACACAAGGACTGAGGCCCCTGCATGGACGGGAGAGGAATCCCGAGAGGTCCCCTAGCAACTCGCATGGGGACTGGCCTTTCCTGAGGCCACCAGAGCGGGTCCCTGAGGTCCCCGTCGTAACTCGAGAAGACCTGCCGCAACTCGAGAAAATCCAGGAGGTTCTCCCCTCCAGGCGAGATGAGGCCCATTTCCGCTGAGGCGTCTCGAGGCTGATCACACCTCACCTCTGGAACTTCGAAAGGGTCCTTCACACCCTTGGTGCAAATCAAGAAGTTCCCCGACCTAGCCGTCTCCACTCGAGAGGAATCACGAGGGTCCCGCCCACATCCAGAGGAGCCCCGTTTCCGCCTCGTAGCTCGAGATGAGGGATCCTTTCCCTGCTTCGTCGGGAAAGAGTTCCCGGCGTTCCCGTCGCATCTCAAGAGGAGGCCCTCTCAACAGGAACGGCGAGAGGAAATCCAGGGTCGTGCCACCATTCCAAGAGTCCCCCAGATGTCTCAGTCCATTCCAGAGGAACCTCTTTTCGCTTCACCGGCTCGTCTTTCACGCCGAGGATCGACTCACACCAAGGTGGCACGTGGCACAGCCCTGTGGGAAAGCCTCGTGGGAAAGCCTCGAGGGACAGCCTCGAGGGAAAGCCACAGATCCCTTGATCCACGTGACAGGAAGCGTGACACTACTGCTGCAGCTCGGGAGGAAAGCGCACGTGCATGCCCCCACTCGAGACGAGGCCTGACTCCCCTGGGGAGACTCAGAAGCACCCCAAGATCCATGGCAACACTGGAGAGGAATCCTCAGGTTCCGGCCCCGACTCCACACAAGGACTGAGGCCCCGGCATGGACGGGAGAGGAATCCCGAGAGGTCCCCTAGCAACTCGCATGGGGACTGGCCTTTCCTGAGGCCACCAGAGCGGGTCCCTGAGGTCCCCGTCGTAACTCGAGAAGACCTGCCGCAACTCGAGAAAATCCAGGAGGTTCTCCCCTCCAGGCGAGATGAGGCCCATTTCCGCTGAGGCGTCTCGAGGCTGATCACACCTCACCTCTGGAACTTCGAAAGGGTCCTTCACACCCTTGGTGCAAATCAAGAAGTTCCCCGACCTAGCCGTCTCCACTCGAGAGGAATCACGAGGGTCCCGCCCACATCCAGAGGAGCCCCGTTTCCGCCTCGTAGCTCGAGATGAGGGATCCTTTCCCTGCTTCGTCGGGAAAGAGTTCCCGGCGTTCCCGTCGCATCTCAAGAGGAGGCCCTCTCAACAGGAACGGCGAGAGGAAATCCAGGGTCGTGCCACCATTCCAAGAGTCCCCCAGATGTCTCAGTCCATTCCAGAGGAACCTCTTTTCCCTTCACCGGCTCGTCTTTCACGCCGAGGATCGACTCACACCAAGGTGGCACGTGGCACAGCCCTGTGGGAAAGCCTCGTGGGAAAGCCTCGAGGGACAGCCTCGAGGGAAAGCCACAGATCCCTTGATCCACGTGACAGGAAGCGTGACACTACTGCTGCAGCTCGGGAGGAAAGCGCACGTGCATGCCCCCACTCGAGACGAGGCCTGACTCCCCTGGGGAGACTCAGAAGCACCCCAAGATCCATGGCAACACTGGAGAGGAATCCTCAGGTTCCGGCCCCGACTCCACACAAGGACTGAGGCCCCGGCATGGACGGGAGAGGAATCCCGAGAGGTCCCCTAGCAACTCGCATGGGGACTGGCCTTTCCTGAGGCCACCAGAGCGGGTCCCTGAGGTCCCCGTCGTAACTCGAGAAGACCTGCCGCAACTCGAGAAAATCCAGGAGGTTCTCCCCTCCAGGCGAGATGAGGCCCATTTCCGCTGAGGCGTCTCGAGGCTGATCACACCTCACCTCTGGAACTTCGAAAGGGTCCTTCACACCCTTGGTGCAAATCAAGAAGTTCCCCGACCTAGCCGTCTCCACTCGAGAGGAATCACGAGGGTCCCGCCCACATCCAGAGGAGCCCCGTTTCCGCCTCGTAGCTCGAGATGAGGGATCCTTTCCCTGCTTCGTCGGGAAAGAGTTCCCGGCGTTCCCGTCGCATCTCAAGAGGAGGCCCTCTCAACAGGAACGGCGAGAGGAAATCCAGGGTCGTGCCACCATTCCAAGAGTCCCCCAGATGTCTCAGTCCATTCCAGAGGAACCTCTTTTCCCTTCACCGGCTCGTCTTTCACGCCGAGGATCGACTCACACCAAGGTGGCACGTGGCACAGCCCTGTGGGAAAGCCTCGTGGGAAAGCCTCGAGGGACAGCCTCGAGGGAAAGCCACAGATCCCTTGATCCACGTGACAGGAAGCGTGACACTACTGCTGCAGCTCGGGAGGAAAGCGCACGTGCATGCCCCCACTCGAGACGAGGCCTGACTCCCCTGGGGAGACTCAGAAGCACCCCAAGATCCATGGCAACACTGGAGAGGAATCCTCAGGTTCCGGCCCCGACTCCACACAAGGACTGAGGCCCCGGCATGGACGTGAGAGGAATCCCGAGAGGTCCCCTAGCAACTCGCATGGGGACTGGCCTTTCCTGAGGCCACCAGAGCGGGTCCCTGAGGTTCCCGTCGTAACTCGTGAAGACCTGCCGCAACTCGAGAAAATCCAGGAGGTTCTCCCCTCCAGGCGAGATGAGGCCCATTTCCGCTGAGGCGTCTCGAGGCTGATCACACCTCACCTCTGGAACTTCGAAAGGGTCCTTCACACCCTTGGTGCAAATCAAGAAGTTCCCCGACCTAGCCGTCTCCACTCGAGAGGAATCACGAGGGTCCCGCCCACATCCAGAGGAGCCCCGTTTCCGCCTCGTAGCTCGAGATGAGGGATCCTTTCCCTGCTTCGTCGGGAAAGAGTTCCCGGCGTTCCCGTCGCATCTCAAGAGGAGGCCCTCTCAACAGGAACGGCGAGAGGAAATCCAGGGTCGTGCCACCATTCCAAGAGTCCCCCAGATGTCTCAGTCCATTCCAGAGGAACCTCTTTTCGCTTCACCGGCTCGTCTTTCACGCCGAGGATCGACTCCCACCAAGGTGGCACGTGGCAGAGCCCTGTGGGAAAGCCTCGTGGGAAAGCCTCGAGGGACAGCCTCGAGGGAAAGCCACAGATCCCTTGATCCACGTGACAGGAAGCGTGACACTACTGCTGCAGCTCGGGAGGAAAGCGCACGTGCATGCCCCCACTCGAGACGAGGCCTGACTCCCCTGGGGAGACTCAGAAGCACCCCAAGATCCATGGCAACACTGGAGAGGAATCCTCAGGTTCCGGCCCCGACTCCACACAAGGACTGAGGCCCCGGCATGGACGGGAGAGGAATCCCGAGAGGTCCCCTAGCAACTCGCATGGGGACTGGCCTTTCCTGAGGCCACCAGAGCGGGTCCCTGAGGTCCCCGTCGTAACTCGAGAAGACCTGCCGCAACTCGAGAAAATCCAGGAGGTTCTCCCCTCCAGGCGAGATGAGGCCCATTTCCGCTGAGGCGTCTCGAGGCTGATCACACCTCACCTCTGGAACTTCGAAATGGTCCTTCACACCCTTGGTGCAAATCAAGAAGTTCCCCGACCTAGCCGTCTCCACTCGAGAGGAAACACGAGGGTCCCGCCCACATCCAGAGGAGCCCCGTTTCCGCCTCGTAGCTCGAGATGAGGGATCCTTTCCCTGCTTCGTCGGGAAAGAGTTCCCGGCGTTCCCATCGCATCTCAAGAGGAGGCCCTCTCAACAGGAACGGCGAGAGGAACTCCAGGGTCGTGCCACCATTCCAAGAGTCCCCCAGATGTCTCAGTCCATTCCAGAGGAACCTCTTTTCCCTTCACCGGCTCGTCTTTCACGCCGAGGATCGACTCCCACCAAGGTGGCACGTGGCACAGCCCTGTGGGAAAGCCTCGTGGGAAAGCCTCGAGGGACAGCCTCGAGGGAAAGCCACAGATCCCTTGATCCACGTGACAGGAAGCGTGACACTACTGCTGCAGCTCGGGAGGAAAGCGCACGTGCATGCCCCCACTCGAGACGAGGCCTGACTCCCCTGGGGAGACTCAGAAGCACCCCAAGATCCATGGCAACACTGGAGAGGAATCCTCAGGTTCCGGCCCCGACTCCACACAAGGACTGAGGCCCCGGCATGGACGGGAGAGGAATCCCGAGAGGTCCCCTAGCAACTCGCATGGGGACTGGCCTTTCCTGAGGCCACCAGAGCGGGTCCCTGAGGTCCCCGTCGTAACTCGAGAAGACCTGCCGCAACTCGAGAAAGTCCAGGAGGTTCTCCCCTCCAGGCGAGATGAGGCCCATTTCCGCTGAGGCGTCTCGAGGCTGATCACACCTCACCTCTGGAACTTCGAAAGGGTCCTTCACACCCTTGGTGCAAATCAAGAAGTTCCCCGACCTAGCCGTCTCCACTCGAGAGGAATCACGAGGGTCCCGCCCACATCGAGAGGAGCCCCGTTTCCGCCTCGTAGCTCGAGATGAGGAATCCTTTCCCTGCTTCGTCGGGAAAGAGTTCCCGGCGTTCCCGTCGCATCTCAAGAGGAGGCCCTCTCAACAGGAACGGCGAGAGGAACTCCAGGGTCGTGCCACCATTCCAAGAGTCCCCCAGATGTCTCAGTCCATTCCAGAGGAACCTCTTTTCCCTTCACCGGCTCGTCTTTCACGCCGAGGATCGACTCCCACCAAGGTGGCACGTGGCACAGTCCTGTGGGAAAGCCTCGTGGGAAAGCCTCGAGGGACAGCCTCGAGGGAAAGCCACAGATCCCTTGATCCACGTGACAGGAAGCGTGACACTACTGCTGCAGCTCGGGAGGAAAGCGCACGTGCATGCCCCCACTCGAGACGAGGCCTGACTCCCCTGGGGAGACTCAGAAGCACCCCAAGATCCATGGCAACACTGGAGAGGAATCCTCAGGTTCCGGCCCCGACTCCACACAAGGACTGAGGCCCCGGCATGGACGGGAGAGGAATCCCGAGAGGTCCCCTAGCAACTCGCATGGGGACTGGCCTTTCCTGAGGCCACCAGAGCGGGTCCCTGAGGTCCCCGTCGTAACTCGAGAAGACCTGCCGCAACTCGAGAAAATCCAGGAGGTCCTCCCCTCCAGGCGAGATGAGGCCCATTTCCGCTGAGGCGTCTCGAGGCTGATCACACCTCACCTCTGGAACTTCGAAAGGGTCCTTCACACCCTTGGTGCAAATCAAGAAGTTCCCCGACCTAGCCGTCTCCACTCGAGAGGAATCACGAGGGTCCCGCCCACATCCAGAGGAGCCCCGTTTCCGCCTCGTAGCTCGAGATGAGGGATCCTTTCCCTGCTTCGTCGGGAAAGAGTTCCCGGCGTTCCCGTCGCATCTCAAGAGGAGGCCCTCTCAACAGGAACGGCGAGAGGAACTCCAGGGTCGTGCCACCATTCCAAGAGTCCCCGAGATGTCTCAGTCCATTCCAGAGGAACCTCTTTTCCCTTCACCGGCTCGTCTTTCACGCCGAGGATCGACTCACACCAAGGTGGCACGTGGCACAGCCCTGTGGGAAAGCCTCGTGGGAAAGCCTCGAGGGACAGCCTCGAGGGAAAGCCACAGATCCCTTGATCCAGGTGACAGGAAGCGTGACACTACTGCTGCAGCTCGGGAGGAAAGCGCACATGCATGCCCCCACTCGAGACGAGGCCTGACTCCCCTGGGGAGACTCAGAAGCACCCCAAGATCCATGGCAACACTGGAGAGGAATCCTCAGGTTCCGGCCCCGACTCCACACAAGGACTGAGGCCCCGGCATGGACGGGAGAGGAATCCCGAGAGGTCCCCTAGCAACTCGCATGGGGACTGGCCTTTCCTGAGGCCACCAGAGCGGGTCCCTGAGGTCCCCGTCGTAACTCGAGAAGACCTGCCGCAACTCGAGAAAATCCAGGAGGTTCTCCCCTCCAGGCGAGATGAGGCCCATTTCCGCTGAGGCGTCTCGAGGCTGATCACACCTCACCTCTGGAACTTCGAAAGGGTCCTTCACACCCTTGGTGCAAATCAAGAAGTTCCCCGACCTAGCCGTCTCCACTCGAGAGGAATCACGAGGGTCCCGCCCACATCCAGAGGAGCCCCGTTTCCGCCTCGTAGCTCGAGATGAGGGATCCTTTCCCTGCTTCGTCGGGAAAGAGTTCCCGGCGTTCCCGTCGCATCTCAAGAGGAGGCCCTCTCAACAGGAACGGCGAGAGGAACTCCAGGGTCGTGCCACCATTCCAAGAGTCCCCCAGATGTCTCAGTCCATTCCAGAGGAACCTCTTTTCCCTTCACCGGCTCGTCTTTCACGCCGAGGATCGACTCCCACCAAGGTGGCACGTGGCACAGCCCTGTGTGAAAGCCTCGTGGGAAAGCCTCGAGGGACAGCCTCGAGGGAAAGCCACAGATCCCTTGATCCACGTGACAGGAAGCGTGACACTACTGCTGCAGCTCGGGAGGAAAGCGCACGTGCATGCCCCCACTCGAGACGAGGCCTGACTCCCCTGGGGAGACTCAGAAGCACCCCAAGATCCATGGCAACACTGGAGAGGAATCCTCAGGTTCCGGCCCCGACTCCACACAAGGACTGAGGCCCCGGCATGGACGGGAGAGGAATCCCGAGAGGTCCCCTAGCAACTCGCATGGGGACTGGCCTTTCCTGAGGCCACCAGAGCGGGTCCCTGAGGTCCCCGTCGTAACTCGAGAAGACCTGCCGCAACTCGAGAAAATCCAGGAGGTCCTCCCCTCCAGGCGAGATGAGGCCCATTTCCGCTGAGGCGTCTAGAGGCTGATCACACCTCACCTATGGAACTTCGAAAGGGTCCTTCACACCCTTGGTGCAAATCAAGAAGTTCCCCGACCTAGCCGTCTCCACGCGAGAGGAATCACGAGGGTCCCGCCCACATCCAGAGGAGCCCCGTTTCCGCCTCGTAGCTCGAGATGAGGGATCCTTTCCCTGCTTCGTCGGGAAAGAGTTCCCGGCGTTCCCGTCGCATCTCAAGAGGAGGCCCTCTCAACAGGAACGGCGAGAGGAACTCCAGGGTCGTGCCACCATTCCAAGAGTCCCCCAGATGTCTCAGTCCATTCCAGAGGAACCTCTTTTCCCTTCACCGGCTCGTCTTTCACGCCGAGGATCGACTCACACCAAGGTGGCACGTGGCACAGCCCTGTGGGAAAGCCTCGTGGGAAAGCCTCGAGGGACAGCCTCGAGGGAAAGCCACAGATCCCTTGATCCAGGTGACAGGAAGCGTGACACTACTGCTGCAGCTCGGGAGGAAAGCGCACGTGCATGCCCCCACTCGAGACGAGGCCTGACTCCCCTGGGGAGACTCAGAAGCACCCCAAGATCCATGGCAACCCTGGAGAGGAATCCTCAGGTTCCGGCCCCGACTCCACACAAGGACTGAGGCCCCGGCATGGACGGGAGAGGAATCCCGAGAGGTCCCCTAGCAACTCGCATGGGGACTGGCCTTTCCTGAGGCCACCAGAGCGGGTCCCTGAGGTCCCCGTCGTAACTCGAGAAGACCTGCCGCAACTCGAGAAAATCCAGGAGGTTCTCCCCTCCAGGCGAGATGAGGCCCATTTCCGCTGAGGCGTCTCGAGGCTGATCACACCTCACCTCTGGAACTTCGAAAGGGTCCTTCACACCCTTGGTGCAAATCAAGAAGTTCCCCGACCTAGCCGTCTCCACTCGAGAGGAATCACGAGGGTCCCGCCCACATCCAGAGGAGCCCCGTTTCCGCCTCGTAGCTCGAGATGAGGGATCCTTTCCCTGCTTCGTCGGGAAAGAGTTCCCGGCGTTCCCGTCGCATCTCAAGAGGAGGCCCTCTCAACAGGAACGGCGAGATGAACTCCAGGGTCGTGCCACCATTCCAAGAGTCCCCCAGATGTCTCAGTCCATTCCAGAGGAACCTCTTTTCCCTTCACCGGCTCGTCTTTCACGCCGAGGATCGACTCACACCAAGGTGGCACGTGGCACAGCCCTGTGGGAAAGCCTCGTGGGAAAGCCTCGAGGGACAGCCTCGAGGGAAAGCAACAGATCCCTTGATCCAGGTGACAGGAAGCGTGACACTACTGCTGCAGCTCGGGAGGAAAGCGCACGTGCATGCCCCCACTCGAGAAGAGGCCTGACTCCCCTGGGGAGACTCAGAAGCACCCCAAGATCCATGGCAACACTGGAGAGGAATCCTCAGGTTCCGGCCCAGACTCCACACAAGGACTGAGGCCCCGGCATGGACGGGAGAGGAATCCCGAGAGGTCCCCTAGCAACTCGCATGGGGACTGGCCTTTCCTGAGGCCACCAGAGCGGGTCCCTGAGGTCCCCGTCGTAACTCGAGAAGACCTGCCGCAACTCGAGAAAATCCAGGAGGTTCTCCCCTCCAGGCGAGATGAGGCCCATTTCCGCTGAGGCGTCTCGAGGCTGATCACACCTCACCTCTGGAACTTCGAAAGGGTCCTTCACACCCTTGGTGCAAATCAAGAAGTTCCCCGACCTAGCCGTCTCCACTCGAGAGGAATCACGAGGGTCCCGCCCACATCCAGAGGAGCCCCGTTTCCGCCTCGTAGCTCGAGATGAGGGATCCTTTCCCTGCTTCGTCGGGAAAGAGTTCCCGGCGTTCCCGTCGCATCTCAAGAGGAGGCCCTCTCAACAGGAACGGCGAGAGGAACTCCAGGGTCGTGCCACCATTCCAAGAGTCCCCGAGATGTCTCAGTCCATTCCAGAGGAACCTCTTTTCCCTTCACCGGCTCGTCTTTCACGCCGAGGATCGACTCCCACCAGGGTGGCACGTGGCAGGGCCCTGTGGGAAAGCCTCGTGGGAAAGCCTCGAGGGACAGCCTCGAGGGAAAGCCACAGATCCCTTGATCCACGTGACAGGAAGCGTGACACTACTGCTGCAGCTCGGGAGGAAAGCGCACGTGCATGCCCCCACTCGAGACGAGGCCTGACTCCCCTGGGGAGACTCAGAAGCACCCCAAGATCCATGGCAACACTGGAGAGGAATCCTCAGGTTCCGGCCCCGACTCCACACAAGGACTGAGGCCCCGGCATGGACGGGAGAGGAATCCCGAGAGGTCCCCTAGCAACTCGCATGGGGACTGGCCTTTCCTGAGGCCACCAGAGCGGGTCCCTGAGGTCCCCGTCGTAACTCGAGAAGACCTGCCGCAACTCGAGAAAATCCAGGAGGTTCTCCCCTCCAGGCGAGATGAGGCCCATTTCCGCTGAGGCGTCTCGAGGCTGATCACACCTCACCTCTGGAACTTCGAAAGGGTCCTTCACACCCTTGGTGCAAATCAAGAAGTTCCCCGACCTAGCCGTCTCCACTCGAGAGGAATCACGAGGGTCCCGCCCACATCCAGAGGAGCCCCGTTTCCGCCTCGTAGCTCGAGATGAGGGATCCTTTCCCTGCTTCGTCGGGAAAGAGTTCCCGGCGTTCCCGTCGCATCTCAAGAGGAGGCCCTCTCAACAGGAACGGCGAGAGGAACTCCAGGGTCGTGCCACCATTCCAAGAGTCCCCCAGATGTCTCAGTCCATTCCAGAGGAACCTCTTTTCCCTTCACCGGCTCGTCTTTCACGCCGAGGATCGACTCCCACCAAGGTGGCACGTGGCACAGCCCTGTGGGAAAGCCTCGTGGGAAAGCCTCGAGGGACAGCCTCGAGGGAAAGCCACAGATCCCTTGATCCAGGTGACAGGAAGCGTGACACTACTGCTGCAGCTCGGGAGGAAAGCGCACGTGCATGCCCCCACTCGAGACGAGGCCTGACTCCCCTGGGGAGACTCAGAAGCACCCCAAGATCCATGGCAACACTGGAGAGGAATCCTCAGGTTCCGGCCCCGACTCCACACAAGGACTGAGGCCCCGGCATGGACGGGAGAGGAATCCCGAGAGGTCCCCTAGCAACTCGCATGGGGACTGGCCTTTCCTGAGGCCACCAGAGCAGGTCCCTGAGGTCCCCGTCGTAACTCGAGAAGACCTGCCGCAACTCGAGAAAATCCAGGAGGTTCTCCCCTCCAGGCGAGATGAGGCCCATTTCCGCTGAGGCGTCTCGAGGCTGATCACACCTCACCTCTGGAACTTCGAAAGGGTCCTTCACACCCTTGGTGCAAATCAAGAAGTTCCCCGACCTAGCCGTCTCCACTCGAGAGGAATCACGAGGGTCCCGCCCACATCCAGAGGAGCCCCGTTTCCGCCTCGTAGCTCGAGATGAGGGATCCTTTCCCTGCTTCGTCGGGAAAGAGTTCCCGGCGTTCCCGTCGCATCTCAAGAGGAGGCCCTCTCAACAGGAACGGCGAGAGGAACTCCAGGGTCGTGCCACCATTCCAAGAGTCCCCCAGATATCTCAGTCCATTCCAGAGGAACCTCTTTTCCCTTCACCGGCTCGTCTTTCACGCCGAGGATCGACTCCCACCAGGGTGGCACGTGGCAGGGCCCTGTGGGAAAGCCTCGTGGGAAAGCCTCGAGGGACAGCCTCGAGGGAAAGCCACAGATCCCTTGATCCACGTGACAGGAAGCGTGACACTACTGCTGCAGCTCGGGAGGAAAGCGCACGTGCATGCCCCCACTCGAGACGAGGCCTGACTCCCCTGGGGAGACTCAGAAGCACCCCAAGATCCATGGCAACACTGGAGAGGAATCCTCAGGTTCCGGCCCCGACTCCACACAAGGACTGAGGCCCCGGCATGGACGGGAGAGGAATCCCGAGAGGTCCCCTAGCAACTCGCATGGGGACTGGCCTTTCCTGAGGCCACCAGAGCGGGTCCCTGAGGTCCCCGTCGTAACTCGAGAAGACCTGCCGCAACTCGAGAAAATCCAGGAGGTTCTCCCCTCCAGGCGAGATGAGGCCCATTTCCGCTGAGGCGTCTCGAGGCTGATCACACCTCACCTCTGGAACTTCGAAAGGGTCCTTCACACCCTTGGTGCAAATCAAGAAGTTCCCCGACCTAGCCGTCTCCACTCGAGAGGAATCACGAGGGTCCCGCCCACATCCAGAGGAGCCCCGTTTCCGCCTCGTAGCTCGAGATGAGGGATCCTTTCCCTGCTTCGTCGGGAAAGAGTTCCCGGCGTTCCCGTCGCATCTCAAGAGGAGGCCCTCTCAACAGGAACGGCGAGAGGAACTCCAGGGTCGTGCCACCATTCCAAGAGTCCCCCAGATGTCTCAGTCCATTCCAGAGGAACCTCTTTTCCCTTCACCGGCTCGTCTTTCACGCCGAGGATCGACTCACACCAAGGTGGCACGTGGCACAGCCCTGTGGGAAAGCCTCGTGGGAAAGCCTCGAGGGACAGCCTCGAGGGAAAGCCACAGATCCCTTGATCCACGTGACAGGAAGCGTGACACTACTGCTGCAGCTCGGGAGGAAAGCGCACGTGCATGCCCCCACTCGAGACGAGGCCTGACTCCCCTGGGGAGACTCAGAAGCACCCCAAGATCCATGGCAACACTGGAGAGGAATCCTCAGGTTCCGGCCCCGACTCCACACAAGGACTGAGGCCCCGGCATGGATGGGAGAGGAATCCCGAGA
Source organism: Budorcas taxicolor (assembly GCF_023091745.1). Classification (NCBI taxonomy): domain Eukaryota; kingdom Metazoa; phylum Chordata; class Mammalia; order Artiodactyla; family Bovidae; genus Budorcas; species Budorcas taxicolor. The sequence goes on from NW_026291744.1 coordinate 197,432, forward strand.
GGTCCCCTAGCAACTCGCATGGGGACTGGCCTTTCCTGAGGCCACCAGAGCGGGTCCCTGAGGTCCCCGTCGTAACTCGAGAAGACCTGCCGCAACTCGAGAAAATCCAGGAGGTTCTCCCCTCCAGGCGAGATGAGGCCCATTTCCGCTGAGGCGTCTCGAGGCTGATCACACCTCACCTCTGGAACTTCGAAAGGGTCCTTCACACCCTTGGTGCAAATCAAGAAGTTCCCCGACCTAGCCGTCTCCACTCGAGAGGAATCACGAGGGTCCCGCCCACATCCAGAGGATCCCCGTTTCCGCCTCGTAGCTCGAGATGAGGGATCCTTTCCCTGCTTCGTCGGGAAAGAGTTCCCGGCGTTCCCGTCGCATCTCAAGAGGAGGCCCTCTCAACAGGAACGGCGAGAGGAACTCCAGGGTCGTGCCACCATTCCAAGAGTCCCCCAGATGTCTCAGTCCATTCCAGAGGAACCTCTTTTCCCTTCACCGGCTCGTCTTTCACGCCGAGGATCGACTCCCACCAAGGTGGCACGTGGCACAGCCCTGTGGGAAAGCCTCGTGGGAAAGCCTCGAGGGACAGCCTCGAGGGAAAGCCACAGATCCCTTGATCCACGTGACAGGAAGCGTGACACTACTGCTGCAGCTCGGGAGGAAAGCGCACGTGCATGCCCCCACTCGAGACGAGGCCTGACTCCCCTGGGGAGACTCAGAAGCACCCCAAGATCCATGGCAACACTGGAGAGGAATCCTCAGGTTCCGGCCCCGACTCCACACAAGGACTGAGGCCCCGGCATGGACGGGAGAGGAATCCCGAGAGGTCCCCTAGCAACTCGCATGGGGACTGGCCTTTCCTGAGGCCACCAGAGCGGGTCCCTGAGGTCCCCGTCGTAACTCGAGAAGACCTGCCGCAACTCGAGAAAATCCAGGAGGTTCTCCCCTCCAGGCGAGATGAGGCCCATTTCCGCTGAGGCGTCTCGAGGCTGATCACACCTCACCTCTGGAACTTCGAAAGGGTCCTTCACACCCTTGGTGCAAATCAAGAAGTTCCCCGACCTAGCCGTCTCCACTCGAGAGGAATCACGAGGGTCCCGCCCACATCCAGAGGAGCCCCGTTTCCGCCTCGTAGCTCGAGATGAGGGATCCTTTCCCTGCTTCGTCGGGAAAGAGTTCCCGGCGTTCCCGTCGCATCTCAAGAGGAGGCCCTCTCAACAGGAACGGCGAGAGGAACTCCAGGGTCGTGCCACCATTCCAAGAGTCCCCCAGATGTCTCAGTCCATTCCAGAGGAACCTCTTTTCCCTTCACCGGCTCGTCTTTCACGCCGAGGATCGACTCCCACCAAGGTGGCACGTGGCACAGCCCTGTGGGAAAGCCTCATGGGAAAGCCTCGAGGGACAGCCTCGAGGGAAAGCCACAGATCCCTTGATCCACGTGACAGGAAGCGTGACACTACTGCTGCAGCTCGGGAGGAAAGCGCACGTGCATGCCCCCACTCGAGACGAGGCCTGACTCCCCTGGGGAGACTCAGAAGCACCCCAAGATCCATGGCAACACTGGAGAGGAATCCTCAGGTTCCGGCCCCGACTCCACACAAGGACTGAGGCCCCGGCATGGACGGGAGAGGAATCCCGAGAGGTCCCCTAGCAACTCGCATGGGGACTGGCCTTTCCTGAGGCCACCAGAGCGGGTCCCTGAGGTCCCCGTCGTAACTCGAGAAGACCTGCCGCAACTCGAGAAAATCCAGGAGGTTCTCCCCTCCAGGCGAGATGAGGCCCATTTCCGCTGAGGCGTCTCGAGGCTGATCACACCTCACCTCTGGAACTTCGAAAGGGTCCTTCACACCCTTGGTGCAAATCAAGAAGTTCCCCGACCTAGCCGTCTCCACTCGAGAGGAATCACGAGGGTCCCTCCCACATCCAGAGGATCCCCGTTTCCGCCTCGTAGCTCGAGATGAGGGATCCTTTCCCTGCTTCGTCGGGAAAGAGTTCCCGGCGTTCCCGTCGCATCTCAAGAGGAGGCCCTCTCAACAGGAACGGCGAGAGGAACTCCAGGGTCGTGCCACCATTCCAAGAGTCCCCCAGATGTCTCAGTCCATTCCAGAGGAACCTCTTTTCCCTTCACCGGCTCGTCTTTCACGCCGAGGATCGACTCCCACCAAGGTGGCACGTGGCACAGCCCTGTGGGAAAGCCTCGTGGGAAAGCCTCGAGGGACAGCCTCGAGGGAAAGCCACAGATCCCTTGATCCAGGTGACAGGAAGCGTGACACTACTGCTGCAGCTCGGGAGGAAAGCGCACGTGCATGCCCCCACTCGAGACGAGGCCTGACTCCCCTGGGGAGACTCAGAAGCACCCCAAGATCCATGGCAACACTGGAGAGGAATCCTCAGGTTCCGGCCCCGACTCCACACAAGGACTGAGGCCCCGGCATGGACGGGAGAGGAATCCCGAGAGGTCCCCTAGCAACTCGCATGGGGACTGGCCTTTCCTGAGGCCACCAGAGCGGGTCCCTGAGGTCCCCGTCGTAACTCGAGAAGACCTGCCGCAACTCGAGAAAATCCAGGAGGTTCTCCCCTCCAGGCGAGATGAGGCCCATTTCCGCTGAGGCGTCTCGAGGCTGATCACACCTCACCTCTGGAACTTCGAAAGGGTCCTTCACACCCTTGGTGCAAATCAAGAAGTTCCCCGACCTAGCCGTCTCCACTCGAGAGGAATCACGAGGGTCCCGCCCACATCCAGAGGAGCCCCGTTTCCGCCTCGTAGCTCGAGATGAGGGATCCTTTCCCTGCTTCGTCGGGAAAGAGTTCCCGGCGTTCCCGTCGCATCTCAAGAGGAGGCCCTCTCAACAGGAACGGCGAGAGGAACTCCAGGGTCGTGCCACCATTCCAAGAGTCCCCCAGATGTCTCAGTCCATTCCAGAGGAACCTCTTTTCCCTTCACCGGCTCGTCTTTCACGCCGAGGATCGACTCCCACCAAGGTGGCACGTGGCACAGCCCTGTGGGAAAGCCTCGTGGGAAAGCCTCGAGGGACAGCCTCGAGGGAAAGCCACAGATCCCTTGATCCACGTGACAGGAAGCGTGACACTACTGCTGCAGCTCGGGAGGAAAGCGCACGTGCATGCCCCCACTCGAGACGAGGCCTGACTCCCCTGGGGAGACTCAGAAGCACCCCAAGATCCATGGCAACACTGGAGAGGAATCCTCAGGTTCCGGCCCCGACTCCACACAAGGACTGAGGCCCCGGCATGGACGGGAGAGGAATCCCGAGAGGTCCCCTAGCAACTCGCATGGGGACTGGCCTTTCCTGAGGCCACCAGAGCGGGTCCCTGAGGTCCCCGTCGTAACTCGAGAAGACCTGCCGCAACTCGAGAAAATCCAGGAGGTTCTCCCCTCCAGGCGAGATGAGGCCCATTTCCGCTGAGGCGTCTCGAGGCTGATCACACCTCACCTCTGGAACTTCGAAAGGGTCCTTCACACCCTTGGTGCAAATCAAGAAGTTCCCCGACCTAGCCGTCTCCACTCGAGAGGAATCACGAGGGTCCCGCCCACATCCAGAGGAGCCCCGTTTCCGCCTCGTAGCTCGAGATGAGGGATCCTTTCCCTGCTTCGTCGGGAAAGAGTTCCCGGCGTTCCCGTCGCATCTCAAGAGGAGGCCCTCTCAACAGGAACGGCGAGAGGAACTCCAGGGTCGTGCCACCATTCCAAGAGTCCCCCAGATGTCTCAGTCCATTCCAGAGGAACCTCTTTTCCCTTCACCGGCTCGTCTTTCACGCCGAGGATCGACTCCCACCAAGGTGGCACGTGGCACAGCCCTGTGGGAAAGCCTCGTGGGAAAGCCTCCAGGGACAGCCTCGAGGGAAAGCCACAGATCCCTTGATCCACGTGACAGGAAGCGTGACACTACTGCTGCAGCTCGGGAGGAAAGCGCACGTGCATGCCCCCACTCGAGACGAGGCCTGACTCCCCTGGGGAGACTCAGAAGCACCCCAAGATCCATGGCAACACTGGAGAGGAATCCTCAGGTTCCGGCCCCGACTCCACACAAGGACTGAGGCCCCGGCATGGACGGGAGAGGAATCCCGAGAGGTCCCCTAGCAACTCGCATGGGGACTGGCCTTTCCTGAGGCCACCAGAGCGGGTCCCTGAGGTCCCCGTCGTAACTCGAGAAGACCTGCCGCAACTCGAGAAAATCCAGGAGGTTCTCCCCTCCAGGCGAGATGAGGCCCATTTCCGCTGAGGCGTCTCGAGGCTGATCACACCTCACCTCTGGAACTTCGAAAGGGTCCTTCACACCCTTGGTGCAAATCAAGAAGTTCCCCGACCTAGCCGTCTCCACTCGAGAGGAATCACGAGGGTCCCGCCCACATCCAGAGGATCCCCGTTTCCGCCTCGTAGCTCGAGATGAGGGATCCTTTCCCTGCTTCGTCGGGAAAGAGTTCCCGGCGTTCCCGTCGCATCTCAAGAGGAGGCCCTCTCAACAGGAACGGCGAGAGGAACTCCAGGGTCGTGCCACCATTCCAAGAGTCCCCCAGATGTCTCAGTCCATTCCAGAGGAACCTCTTTTCCCTTCACCGGCTCGTCTTTCACGCCGAGGATCGACTCCCACCAAGGTGGCACGTGGCACAGCCCTGTGGGAAAGCCTCGTGGGAAAGCCTCGAGGGACAGCCTCGAGGGAAAGCCACAGATCCCTTGATCCAGGTGACAGGAAGCGTGACACTACTGCTGCAGCTCGGGAGGAAAGCGCACGTGCATGCCCCCACTCGAGACGAGGCCTGACTCCCCTGGGGAGACTCAGAAGCACCCCAAGATCCATGGCAACACTGGAGAGGAATCCTCAGGTTCCGGCCCCGACTCCACACAAGGACTGAGGCCCCGGCATGGACGGGAGAGGAATCCCGAGAGGTCCCCTAGCAACTCGCATGGGGACTGGCCTTTCCTGAGGCCACCAGAGCGGGTCCCTGAGGTCCCCGTCGTAACTCGAGAAGACCTGCCGCAACTCGAGAAAATCCAGGAGGTTCTCCCCTCCAGGCGAGATGAGGCCCATTTCCGCTGAGGCGTCTCGAGGCTGATCACACCTCACCTCTGGAACTTCGAAAGGGTCCTTCACACCCTTGGTGCAAATCAAGAAGTTCCCCGACCTAGCCGTCTCCACTCGAGAGGAATCACGAGGGTCCCGCCCACATCCAGAGGAGCCCCGTTTCCGCCTCGTAGCTCGAGATGAGGGATCCTTTCCCTGCTTCGTCGGGAAAGAGTTCCCGGCGTTCCCGTCGCATCTCAAGAGGAGGCCCTCTCAACAGGAACGGCGAGAGGAACTCCAGGGTCGTGCCACCATTCCAAGAGTCCCCCAGATGTCTCAGTCCATTCCAGAGGAACCTCTTTTCCCTTCACCGGCTCGTCTTTCACGCCGAGGATCGACTCCCACAAAGGTGGCACGTGGCACAGCCCTGTGGGAAAGCCTCGTGGGAAAGCCTCGAGGGACAGCCTCGAGGGAAAGCCACAGATCCCTTGATCCACGTGACAGGAAGCGTGACACTACTGCTGCAGCTCGGGAGGAAAGCGCACGTGCATGCCCCCACTCGAGACGAGGCCTGACTCCCCTGGGGAGACTCAGAAGCACCCCAAGATCCATGGCAACACTGGAGAGGAATCCTCAGGTTCCGGCCCCGACTCCACACAAGGACTGAGGCCCCGGCATGGACGGGAGAGGAATCCCGAGAGGTCCCCTAGCAACTCGCATGGGGACTGGCCTTTCCTGAGGCCACCAGAGCGGGTCCCTGAGGTCCCCGTCGTAACTCGAGAAGACCTGCCGCAACTCGAGAAAATCCAGGAGGTTCTCCCCTCCAGGCGAGATGAGGCCCATTTCCGCTGAGGCGTCTCGAGGCTGATCACACCTCACCTCTGGAACTTCGAAAGGGTCCTTCACACCCTTGGTGCAAATCAAGAAGTTCCCCGACCTAGCCGTCTCCACTCGAGAGGAATCACGAGGGTCCCTCCCACATCCAGAGGAGCCCCGTTTCCGCCTCGTAGCTCGAGATGAGGGATCCTTTCCCTGCTTCGTCGGGAAAGTGTTCCCGGCGTTCCCGTCGCATCTCAAGAGGAGGCCCTCTCAACAGGAACGGGGAGAGGAACTCCAGGGTCGTGCCACCATTCCAAGAGTCCCCCAGATGTCTCAGTCCATTCCAGAGGAACCTCTTTTCCCTTCACCGGCTCGTCTTTCACGCCGAGGATCGACTCCCACCAAGGTGGCACGTGGCACAGCCCTGTGGGAAAGCCTCGTGGGAAAGCCTCGAGGGACAGCCTCGAGGGAAAGCCACAGATCCCTTGATCCAGGTGACAGGAAGCGTGACACTACTGCTGCAGCTCGGGAGGAAAGCGCACGTGCATGCCCCCACTCGAGACGAGGCCTGACTCCCCTGGGGAGACTCAGAAGCCACCCCAAGATCCATGGCAACACTGGAGAGGAATCCTCAGGTTCCGGCCCCGACTCCACACAAGGACTGAGGCCCCGGCATTGGACCGGGAGAGGAATCCCGAGAGGTCCCCTAGCAACTCGCATGGGGACTGGCCTTTCCTGAGGCCACCAGAGCGGGTCCCTGAGGTCCCCGTCGTAACTCGAGAAGACCTGCCGCAACTCGAGAAAATCCAGGAGGTTCTCCCCTCCAGGCGAGATGAGGCCCATTTCCGCTGAGGCGTCTCGAGGCTGATCACACCCTCACCTCTGGAACTTCGAAAGGGTCCTTCACACCCTTGGTGCAAATCAAGAAGTTCCCCCGACCTAGCCGTCTCCACTCGAGAGGAATCACGAGGGTCCCGCCCACATCCAGAGGAGCCCCGTTTCCGCCTCGTAGCTCGAGATGAGGGATCCTTTCCTGCTTCGTCGGGAAAGAGTTCCCGGCGTTCCCGTCGCATCTCAAGAGGAGGCCCCTCTCAACAGGAACGGCGAGAGGAACTCCAGGGTCGTGCCACCATTCCAAGAGTCCCCCCAGATTGTCCTCAGTCCATTCCAGAGGAACCTCTTTTCCCTTCACCGGCTCGTCTTTCACGCCGAGGATCGACTCCCACCAAGGTGGCACGTGGCACAGCCCTGTGGGAAAGCTCGTGGGAAAGCCTCGAGGGACAGCCTCGAGGGAAAAGCCACAGATCCCTTGATCCAGGTGACAGGAAGCGTGACACTACTGCTGCAGCTCGGGAGGAAAGCGCACGTGCATGCCCCCACTCGAGACGAGGCCTGACTCCCCTGGGGAGACTCAGAACCACCCCAAGATCCATGGCAACACTGGAGAGGAATCCTCAGGTTCCGGCCCCGACTCCACACAAAGACTGAGGCCCCGGCTATGGACGGGAGAGGAATCCCGAGAGGTCCCCTAGCAACTCGCATGGGGACTGGCCTTTCCTGAGGCCACCAGAGCGGGTCCCTGAGGTCCCCGTCGTAACTCGAGAAGACCTGCCGCAACTCGAGAAAATCCAGGAGGTTCTCCCCTCCAGGCGAGATGAGGCCCATTTCCGCTGAGGCGTCTCGAGGCTGATCACACCTCACCTCTGGAACTTCGAAAGGGTCCTTCACACCCTTGGTGCAAATCAAGAAGTTCCCCGACCTAGCCGTCTCCACTCGAGAGGAATCACGAGGGTCCCGCCCACATCCAGAGGAGCCCCGTTTCCGCCTCGTAGCTCGAGATGAGGGATCCTTTCCCTGCTTCGTCGGGAAAGAGTTCCCGGCGTTCCCGTCGCATCTCAAGAGGAGGCCCTCTCAACAGGAACGGCGAGAGGAACTCCAGGGTCGTGCCACCATTCCAAGAGTCCCCCAGATGTCTCAGTCCATTCCAGAGGAACCTCTTTTCCCTTCACCGGCTCGTCTTTCACGCCGAGGATCGACTCCCACCAAGGTGGCACGTGGCACAGCCCTGTGGGAAAGCCTCGTGGGAAAGCCTCGAGGGACAGCCTCGAGGGAAAGCCACAGATCCCTTGATCCAGGTGACAGGAAGCGTGACACTACTGCTGCAGCTCGGGAGGAAAGCGCACGTGCATGCCCCCACTCGAGACGAGGCCTGACTCCCCTGGGGAGACTCAGAAGCACCCCAAGATCCATGGCAACACTGGAGAGGAATCCTCAGGTTCCGGCCCCGACTCCACACAAGGACTGAGGCCCCGGCATGGACGGGAGAGGAATCCCGAGAGGTCCCCTAGCAACTCGCATGGGGACTGGCCTTTCCTGAGGCCACCAGAGCGGGTCCCTGAGGTCCCCGTCGTAACTCGAGAAGACCTGCCGCAACTCGAGAAAATCCAGGAGGTTCTCCCCTCCAGGCGAGATGAGGCCCATTTCCGCTGAGGCGTCTCGAGGCTGATCACACCTCACCTCTGGAACTTCGAAAGGGTCCTTCACACCCTTGGTGCAAATCAAGAAGTTCCGCGACCTAGCCGTCTCCACTCGAGAGGAATCACGAGGGTCCCGCCCACATCCAGAGGAGCCCCGTTTCCGCCTCGTAGCTCGAGATGAGGGATCCTTTCCCTGCTTCGTCGGGAAAGAGTTCCCGGCGTTCCCGTCGCATCTCAAGAGGAGGCCCTCTCAACAGGAACGGCGAGAGGAACTCCAGGGTCGTGCCACCATTCCAAGAGTCCCCCAGATGTCTCAGTCCATTCCAGAGGAACCTCTTTTCCCTTCACCGGCTCGTCTTTCACGCCGAGGATCGACTCCCACCAAGGTGGCACGTGGCACAGCCCTGTGGGAAAGCCTCGTGGGAAAGCCTCGAGGGACAGCCTCGAGGGAAAGCCACAGATCCCTTGATCCAGGTGACAGGAAGCGTGACACTACTGCTGCAGCTCGGGAGGAAAGCGCACGTGCATGCCCCCACTCGAGACGAGGCCTGACTCCCCTGGGGAGACTCAGAAGCACCCCAAGATCCATGGCAACACTGGAGAGGAATCCTCAGGTTCCGGCCCCGACTCCACACAAGGACTGAGGCCCCGGCATGGACGGGAGAGGAATCCCGAGAGGTCCCCTAGCAACTCGCATGGGGACTGGCCTTTCCTGAGGCCACCAGAGCGGGTCCCTGAGGTCCCCGTCGTAACTCGAGAAGACCTGCCGCAACTCGAGAAAATCCAGGAGGTTCTCCCCTCCAGGCGAGATGAGGCCCATTTCCGCTGAGGCGTCTCGAGGCTGATCACACCTCACCTCTGGAACTTCGAAAGGGTCCTTCACACCCTTGGTGCAAATCAAGAAGTTCCCCGACCTAGCCGTCTCCACTCGAGAGGAATCACGAGGGTCCCGCCCACATCCAGAGGAGCCCCGTTTCCGCCTCGTAGCTCGAGATGAGGGATCCTTTCCCTGCTTCGTCGGGAAAGAGTTCCCGGCCTTCCCGTCGCATCTCAAGAGGAGGCCCTCTCAACAGGAACGGCGAGAGGAACTCCAGGGTCGTGCCACCATTCCAAGAGTCCCCCAGATGTCTCAGTCCATTCCAGAGGAACCTCTTTTCCCTTCACCGGCTCGTCTTTCACGCCGAGGATCGACTCCCACCAAGGTGGCACGTGGCACAGCCCTGTGGGAAAGCCTCGTGGGAAAGCCTCGAGGGACAGCCTCGAGGGAAAGCCACAGATCCCTTGATCCACGTGACAGGAAGCGTGACACTACTGCTGCAGCTCGGGAGGAAAGCGCACGTGCATGCCCCCACTCGAGACGAGGCCTGACTCCCCTGGGGAGACTCAGAAGCACCCCAAGATCCATGGCAACACTGGAGAGGAATCCTCAGGTTCCGGCCCCGACTCCACACAAGGACTGAGGCCCCGGCATGGACGGGAGAGGAATCCCGAGAGGTCCCCTAGCAACTCGCATGGGGACTGGCCTTTCCTGAGGCCACCAGAGCGGGTCCCTGAGGTCCCCGTCGTAACTCGAGAAGACCTGCCGCAACTCGAGAAAATCCAGGAGGTTCTCCCCTCCAGGCGAGATGAGGCCCATTTCCGCTGAGGCGTCTCGAGGCTGATCACACCTCACCTCTGGAACTTCGAAAGGGTCCTTCACACCCTTGGTGCAAATCAAGAAGTTCCCCGACCTAGCCGTCTCCACTCGAGAGGAATCACGAGGGTCCCGCCCACATCCAGAGGAGCCCCGTTTCCGCCTCGTAGCTCGAGATGAGGGATCCTTTCCCTGCTTCGTCGGGAAAGAGTTCCCGGCGTTCCCGTCGCATCTCAAGAGGAGGCCCTCTCAACAGGAACGGCGAGAGGAACTCCAGGGTCGTGCCACCATTCCAAGAGTCCCCCAGATGTCTCAGTCCATTCCAGAGGAACCTCTTTTCCCTTCACCGGCTCGTCTTTCACGCCGAGGATCGACTCCCACCAAGGTGGCACGTGGCACAGCCCTGTGGGAAAGCCTCGTGGGAAAGCCTCGAGGGACAGCCTCGAGGGAAAGCCACAGATCCCTTGATCCAGGTGACAGGAAGCGTGACACTACTGCTGCAGCTCGGGAGGAAAGCGCACGTGCATGCCCCCACTCGAGACGAGGCCTGACTCCCCTGGGGAGACTCAGAAGCACCCCAAGATCCATGGCAACACTGGAGAGGAATCCTCAGGTTCCGGCCCCGACTCCACACAAGGACTGAGGCCCCGGCATGGACGGGAGAGGAATCCCGAGAGGTCCCCTAGCAACTCGCATGGGGACTGGCCTTTCCTGAGGCCACCAGAGCGGGTCCCTGAGGTCCCCGTCGTAACTCGAGAAGACCTGCCGCAACTCGAGAAAATCCAGGAGGTTCTCCCCTCCAGGCGAGATGAGGCCCATTTCCGCTGAGGCGTCTCGAGGCTGATCACACCTCACCTCTGGAACTTCGAAAGGGTCCTTCACACCCTTGTTGCAAATCAAGAAGTTCCCCGACCTAGCCGTCTCCACTCGAGAGGAATCACGAGGGTCCCGCCCACATCCAGAGGAGCCCCGTTTCCGCCTCGTAGCTCGAGATGAGGGATCCTTTCCCTGCTTCGTCGGGAAAGAGTTCCCGGCGTTCCCGTCGCATCTCAAGAGGAGGCCCTCTCAACAGGAACGGCGAGAGGAACTCCAGGGTCGTGCCACCATTCCAAGAGTCCCCCAGATGTCTCAGTCCATTCCAGAGGAACCTCTTTTCCCTTCACCGGCTCGTCTTTCACGCCGAGGATCGACTCCCACCAAGGTGGCACGTGGCACAGCCCTGTGGGAAAGCCTCGTGGGAAAGCCTCCAGGGACAGCCTCGAGGGAAAGCCACAGATCCCTTGATCCACGTGACAGGAAGCGTGACACTACTGCTGCAGCTCGGGAGGAAAGCGCACGTGCATGCCCCCACTCGAGACGAGGCCTGACTCCCCTGGGGAGACTCAGAAGCACCCCAAGATCCATGGCAACACTGGAGAGGAATCCTCAGGTTCCGGCCCCGACTCCACACAAGGACTGAGGCCCCGGCATGGACGGGAGAGGAATCCCGAGAGGTCCCCTAGCAACTCGCATGGGGACTGGCCTTTCCTGAGGCCACCAGAGCGGGTCCCTGAGGTCCCCGTCGTAACTCGAGAAGACCTGCCGCAACTCGAGAAAATCCAGGAGGTTCTCCCCTCCAGGCGAGATGAGGCCCATTTCCGCTGAGGCGTCTCGAGGCTGATCACACCTCACCTCTGGAACTTCGAAAGGGTCCTTCACACCCTTGGTGCAAATCAAGAAGTTCCCCGACCTAGCCGTCTCCACTCGAGAGGAATCACGAGGGTCCCGCCCACATCCAGAGGAGCCCCGTTTCCGCCTCGTAGCTCGAGATGAGGGATCCTTTCCCTGCTTCGTCGGGAAAGAGTTCCCGGCGTTCCCGTCGCATCTCAAGAGGAGGCCCTCTCAACAGGAACGGCGAGAGGAACTCCAGGGTCGTGCCACCATTCCAAGAGTCCCCCAGATGTCTCAGTCCATTCCAGAGGAACCTCTTTTCCCTTCACCGGCTCGTCTTTCACGCCGAGGATCGACTCACACCAAGGTGGCACGTGGCACAGCCCTGTGGGAAAGCCTCGTGGGAAAGCCTCGAGGGACAGCCTCGAGGGAAAGCCACAGATCCCTTGATCCACGTGACAGGAAGCGTGACACTACTGCTGCAGCTCGGGAGGAAAGCGCACGTGCATGCCCCCACTCGAGACGAGGCCTGACTCCCCTGGGGAGACTCAGAAGCACCCCAAGATCCATGGCAACACTGGAGAGGAATCCTCAGGTTCCGGCCCCGACTCCACACAAGGACTGAGGCCCCGGCATGGACGGGAGAGGAATCCCGAGAGGTCCCCTAGCAACTCGCATGGGGACTGGCCTTTCCTGAGGCCACCAGAGCGGGTCCCTGAGGTCCCCGTCGTAACTCGAGAAGACCTGCCGCAACTCGAGAAAATCCAGGAGGTTCTCCCCTCCAGGCGAGATGAGGCCCATTTCCGCTGAGGCGTCTCGAGGCTGATCACACCTCACCTCTGGAACTTTGAAAGGGTCCTTCACACCCTTGGTGCAAATCAAGAAGTTCCCCGACCTAGCCGTCTCCACTCGAGAGGAATCACGAGGGTCCCGCCCACATCCAGAGGAGCCCCGTTTCCGCCTCGTAGCTCGAGATGAGGGATCCTTTCCCTGCTTCGTCGGGAAAGAGTTCCCGGCGTTCCCGTCGCATCTCAAGAGGAGGCCCTCTCAACAGGAACGGCGAGAGGAACTCCAGGGTCGTGCCACCATTCCAAGAGTCCCCCAGATGTCTCAGTCCATTCCAGAGGAACCTCTTTTCCCTTCACCGGCTCGTCTTTCACGCCGAGGATCGACTCCCACCAAGGTGGCACGTGGCACAGCCCTGTGGGAAAGCCTCGTGGGAAAGCCTCGAGGGACAGCCTCGAGGGAAAGCCACAGATCCCTTGATCCAGGTGACAGGAAGCGTGACACTACTGCTGCAGCTCGGGAGGAAAGCGCACGTGCATGCCCCCACTCGAGACGAGGCCTGACTCCCCTGGGGAGACTCAGAAGCACCCCAAGATCCATGGCAACACTGGAGAGGAATCCTCAGGTTCCGGCCCCGACTCCACACAAGGACTGAGGCCCCGGCATGGACGGGAGAGGAATCCCGAGAGGTCCCCTAGCAACTCGCATGGGGACTGGCCTTTCCTGAGGCCACCAGAGCGGGTCCCTGAGGTCCCCGTCGTAACTCGAGAAGACCTGCCGCAACTCGAGAAAATCCAGGAGGTTCTCCCCTCCAGGCGAGATGAGGCCCATTTCCGCTGAGGCGTCTCGAGGCTGATCACACCTCACCTCTGGAACTTCGAAAGGGTCCTTCACACCCTTGGTGCAAATCAAGAAGTTCCCCGACCTAGCCGTCTCCACTCGAGAGGAATCACGAGGGTCCCGCCCACATCCAGAGGAGCCCCGTTTCCGCCTCGTAGCTCGAGATGAGGGATCCTTTCCCTGCTTCGTCGGGAAAGAGTTCCCGGCGTTCCCGTCGCATCTCAAGAGGAGGCCCTCTCAACAGGAACGGCGAGAGGAACTCCAGGGTCGTGCCACCATTCCAAGAGTCCCCCAGATGTCTCAGTCCATTCCAGAGGAACCTCTTTTCCCTTCACCGGCTCGTCTTTCACGCCGAGGATCGACTCCCACCAAGGTGGCACGTGGCACAGCCCTGTGGGAAAGCCTCGTGGGAAAGCCTCGAGGGACAGCCTCGAGGGAAAGCCACAGATCCCTTGATCCAGGTGACAGGAAGCGTGACACTACTGCTGCAGCTCGGGAGGAAAGCGCACGTGCATGCCCCCACTCGAGACGAGGCCTGACTCCCCTGGGGAGACTCAGAAGCACCCCAAGATCCATGGCAACACTGGAGAGGAATCCTCAGGTTCCGGCCCCGACTCCACACAAGGACTGAGGCCCCGGCATGGACGGGAGAGGAATCCCGAGAGGTCCCCTAGCAACTCGCATGGGGACTGGCCTTTCCTGAGGCCACCAGAGCGGGTCCCTGAGGTCCCCGTCGTAACTCGAGAAGACCTGCCGCAACTCGAGAAAATCCAGGAGGTTCTCCCCTCCAGGCGAGATGAGGCCCATTTCCGCTGAGGCGTCTCGAGGCTGATCACACCTCACCTCTGGAACTTCGAAAGGGTCCTTCACACCCTTGGTGCAAATCAAGAAGTTCCCCGACCTAGCCGTCTCCACTCGAGAGGAATCACGAGGGTCCCGCCCACATCCAGAGGAGCCCCGTTTCCGCCTCGTAGCTCGAGATGAGGGATCCTTTCCCTGCTTCGTCGGGAAAGAGTTCCCGGCGTTCCCGTCGCATCTCAAGAGGAGGCCCTCTCAACAGGAACGGCGAGAGGAACTCCAGGGTCGTGCCACCATTCCAAGAGTCCCCCAGATGTCTCAGTCCATTCCAGAGGAACCTCTTTTCCCTTCACCGGCTCGTCTTTCACGCCGAGGATCGACTCCCACCAAGGTGGCACGTGGCACAGCCCTGTGGGAAAGCCTCGTGGGAAAGCCTCGAGGGACAGCCTCGAGGGAAAGCCACAGATCCCTTGATCCAGGTGACAGGAAGCGTGACACTACTGCTGCAGCTCGGGAAGAAAGCGCACGTGCATGCCCCCACTCGAGATGAGGCCTGACTCCCCTGGGGAGACTCAGAAGCACCCCAAGATCCATGGCAACACTGGAGAGGAATCCTCAGGTTCCGGCCCCGACTCCACACAAGGACTGAGGCCCCGGCATGGACGGGAGAGGAATCCCGAGAGGTCCCCTAGCAACTCGCATGGGGACTGGCCTTTCCTGAGGCCACCAGAGCGGGTCCCTGAGGTCCCCGTCGTAACTCGAGAAGACCTGCCGCAACTCGAGAAAATCCAGGAGGTTCTCCCCTCCAGGCGAGATGAGGCCCATTTCCGCTGAGGCGTCTCGAGGCTGATCACACCTCACCTCTGGAACTTCGAAAGGGTCCTTCACACCCTTGGTGCAAATCAAGAAGTTCCCCGACCTAGCCGTCTCCACTCGAGAGGAATCACGAGGGTCCCGCCCACATCCAGAGGAGCCCCGTTTCCGCCTCGTAGCTCGAGATGAGGGATCCTTTCCCTGCTTCGTCGGGAAAGAGTTCCCGGCATTCCCGTCGCATCTCAAGAGGAGGCCCTCTCAACAGGAACGGCGAGAGGAACTCCAGGGTCGTGCCACCATTCCAAGAGTCCCCCAGATGTCTCAGTCCATTCCAGAGGAACCTCTTTTCCCTTCACCGGCTCGTCTTTCACGCCGAGGATCGACTCCCACCAAGGTGGCACGTGGCACAGCCCTGTGGGAAAGCCTCGTGGGAAAGCCTCGAGGGACAGCCTCGAGGGAAAGCCACAGATCCCTTGATCCACGTGACAGGAAGCGTGACACTACTGCTGCAGCTCGGGAGGAAAGCGCACGTGCATGCCCCCACTCGAGACGAGGCCTGACTCCCCTGGGGAGACTCAGAAGCACCCCAAGATCCATGGCAACACTGGAGAGGAATCCTCAGGTTCCGGCCCCGACTCCACACAAGGACTGAGGCCCCGGCATGGACGGGAGAGGAATCCCGAGAGGTCCCCTAGCAACTCGCATGGGGACTGGCCTTTCCTGAGGCCACCAGAGCGGGTCCCTGAGGTCCCCGTCGTAACTCGAGAAGACCTGCCGCAACTCGAGAAAATCCAGGAGGTTCTCCCCTCCAGGCGAGATGAGGCCCATTTCCGCTGAGGCGTCTCGAGGCTGATCACACCTCACCTCTGGAACTTCGAAAGGGTCCTTCACACCCTTGGTGCAAATCAAGAAGTTCCCCGACCTAGCCGTCTCCACTCGAGAGGAATCACGAGGGTCCCGCCCACATCCAGAGGAGCCCCGTTTCCGCCTCGTAGCTCGAGATGAGGGATCCTTTCCCTGCTTCGTCGGGAAAGAGTTCCCGGCGTTCCCGTCGCATCTCAAGAGGAGGCCCTCTCAACAGGAACGGCGAGAGGAACTCCAGGGTCGTGCCACCATTCCAAGAGTCCCCCAGATGTCTCAGTCCATTCCAGAGGAACCTCTTTTCCCTTCACCGGCTCGTCTTTCACGCCGAGGATCGACTCCCACCAAGGTGGCACGTGGCACAGCCCTGTGGGAAAGCCTCGTGGGAAAGCCTCGAGGGACAGCCTCGAGGGAAAGCCACAGATCCCTTGATCCAGGTGACAGGAAGCGTGACACTACTGCTGCAGCTCGGGAGGAAAGCGCACGTGCATGTCCCCACTCGAGACGAGGCCTGACTCCCCTGGGGAGACTCAGAAGCACCCCAAGATCCATGGCAACACTGGAGAGGAATCCTCAGGTTCCGGCCCCGACTCCACACAAGGACTGAGGCCCCGGCATGGACGGGAGAGGAATCCCGAGAGGTCCCCTAGCAACTCGCATGGGGACTGGCCTTTCCTGAGGCCACCAGAGCGGGTCCCTGAGGTCCCCGTCGTAACTCGAGAAGACCTGCCGCAACTCGAGCAAATCCAGGAGGTTCTCCCCTCCAGGCGAGATGAGGCCCATTTCCGCTGAGGCGTCTCGAGGCTGATCACACCTCACCTCTGGAACTTCGAAAGGGTCCTTCACACCCTTGGTGCAAATCAAGAAGTTCCCCGACCTAGCCGTCTCCACTCGAGAGGAATCACGAGGGTCCCGCCCACATCCAGAGGAGCCCCGTTTCCGCCTCGTAGCTCGAGATGAGGGATCCTTTCCCTGCTTCGTCGGGAAAGAGTTCCCGGCGTTCCCGTCGCATCTCAAGAGGAGGCCCTCTCAACAGGAACGGCGAGAGGAACTCCAGGGTCGTGCCACCATTCCAAGAGTCCCCCAGATGTCTCAGTCCATTCCAGAGGAACCTCTTTTCCCTTCACCGGCTCGTCTTTCACGCCGAGGATCGACTCCCACCAAGGTGGCACGTGGCACAGCCCTGTGGGAAAGCCTCGTGGGAAAGCCTCGAGGGACAGCCTCGAGGGAAAGCCACAGATCCCTTGATCCAGGTGACAGGAAGCGTGACACTACTGCTGCAGCTCGGGAGGAAAGCGCACGTGCATGCCCCCACTCGAGACGAGGCCTGACTCCCCTGGGGAGACTCAGAAGCACCCCAAGATCCATGGCAACACTGGAGAGGAATCCTCAGGTTCCGGCCCCGACTCCACACAAGGACTGAGGCCCCGGCATGGACGGGAGAGGAATCCCGAGAGGTCCCCTAGCAACTCGCATGGGGACTGGCCTTTCCTGAGGCCACCAGAGCGGGTCCCTGAGGTCCCCGTCGTAACTCGAGAAGACCTGCCGCAACTCGAGAAAATCCAGGAGGTTCTCCCCTCCAGGTGAGATGAGGCCCATTTCCGCTGAGGCGTCTCGAGGCTGATCACACCTCACCTCTGGAACTTCGAAAGGGTCCTTCACACCCTTGGTGCAAATCAAGAAGTTCCCCGACCTAGCCGTCTCCACTCGTGAGGAATCACGAGGGTCCCGCCCACATCCAGAGGAGCCCCGTTTCCGCCTCGTAGCTCGAGATGAGGGATCCTTTCCCTGCTTCGTCGGGAAAGAGTTCCCGGCGTTCCCGTCGCATCTCAAGAGGAGGCCCTCTCAACAGGAACGGCGAGAGGAACTCCAGGGTCGTGCCACCATTCCAAGAGTCCCCCAGATGTCTCAGTCCATTCCAGAGGAACCTCTTTTCCCTTCACCGGCTCGTCTTTCACGCCGAGGATCGACTCACACCAAGGTGGCACGTGGCACAGCCCTGTGGGAAAGCCTCGTGGGAAAGCCTCGAGGGACAGCCTCGAGGGAAAGCCACAGATCCCTTGATCCACGTGACAGGAAGCGTGACACTACTGCTGCAGCTCGGGAGGAAAGCGCACGTGCATGCCCCCACTCGAGACGAGGCCTGACTCCCCTGGGGAGACTCAGAAGCACCCCAAGATCCATGGCAACACTGGAGAGGAATCCTCAGGTTCCGGCCCCGACTCCACACAAGGACTGAGGCCCCGGCATGGACGGGAGAGGAATCCCGAGAGGTCCCCTAGCAACTCGCATGGGGACTGGCCTTTCCTGAGGCCACCAGAGCGGGTCCCTGAGGTCCCCGTCGTAACTCGAGAAGACCTGCCGCAACTCGAGAAAATCCAGGAGGTTCTCCCCTCCAGGCGAGATGAGGCCCATTTCCGCTGAGGCGTCTCGAGGCTGATCACACCTCACCTCTGGAACTTCGAAAGGGTCCTTCACACCCTTGGTGCAAATCAAGAAGTTCCCCGACCTAGCCGTCTCCACTCGAGAGGAATCACGAGGGTCCCGCCCACATCCAGAGGAGCCCCGTTTCCGCCTCGTAGCTCGAGATGAGGGATCCTTTCCCTGCTTCGTCGGGAAAGAGTTCCCGGCGTTCCCGTCGCATCTCAAGAGGAGGCCCTCTCAACAGGAACGGCGAGAGGAACTCCAGGGTCGTGCCACCATTCCAAGAGTCCCCCAGATGTCTCAGTCCATTCCAGAGGAACCTCTTTTCCCTTCACCGGCTCGTCTTTCACGCCGAGGATCGACTCCCACCAAGGTGGCACGTGGCACAGCCCTGTGGGAAAGCCTCGTGGGAAAGCCTCGAGGGACAGCCTCGAGGGAAAGCCACAGATCCCTTGATCCACGTGACAGGAAGCGTGACACTACTGCTGCAGCTCGGGAGGAAAGCGCACGTGCATGCCCCCACTCGAGACGAGGCCTGACTCCCCTGGGGAGACTCAGAAGCACCCCAAGATCCATGGCAACACTGGAGAGGAATCCTCAGGTTCCGGCCCCGACTCCACACAAGGACTGAGGCCCCGGCATGGACGGGAGAGGAATCCCGAGAGGTCCCCTAGCAACTCGCATGGGGACTGGCCTTTCCTGAGGCCACCAGAGCGGGTCCCTGAGGTCCCCGTCGTAACTCGAGAAGACCTGCCGCAACTCGAGCAAATCCAGGAGGTTCTCCCCTCCAGGCGAGATGAGGCCCATTTCCGCTGAGGCGTCTCGAGGCTGATCACACCTCACCTCTGGAACTTCGAAAGGGTCCTTCACACCCTTGGTGCAAATCAAGAAGTTCCCCGACCTAGCCGTCTCCACTCGAGAGGAATCACGAGGGTCCCGCCCACATCCAGAGGAGCCCCGTTTCCGCCTCGTAGCTCGAGATGAGGGATCCTTTCCCTGCTTCGTCGGGAAAGAGTTCCCGGCGTTCCCGTCGCATCTCAAGAGGAGGCCCTCTCAACAGGAACGGCGAGAGGAACTCCAGGGTCGTGCCACCATTCCAAGAGTCCCCCAGATGTCTCAGTCCATTCCAGAGGAACCTCTTTTCCCTTCACCGGCTCGTCTTTCACGCCGAGGATCGACTCACACCAAGGTGGCACGTGGCACAGCCCTGTGGGAAAGCCTCGTGGGAAAGCCTCGAGGGACAGCCTCGAGGGAAAGCCACAGATCCCTTGATCCACGTGACAGGAAGCGTGACACTACTGCTGCAGCTCGGGAGGAAAGCGCACGTGCATGCCCCCACTCGAGACGAGGCCTGACTCCCCTGGGGAGACTCAGAAGCACCCCAAGATCCATGGCAACACTGGAGAGGAATCCTCAGGTTCCGGCCCCGACTCCACACAAGGACTGAGGCCCCGGCATGGACGGGAGAGGAATCCCGAGAGGTCCCCTAGCAACTCGCATGGGGACTGGCCTTTCCTGAGGCCACCAGAGCGGGTCCCTGAGGTCCCCGTCGTAACTCGAGAAGACCTGCCGCAACTCGAGAAAATCCAGGAGGTTCTCCCCTCCAGGCGAGATGAGGCCCATTTCCGCTGAGGCGTCTCGAGGCTGATCACACCTCACCTCTGGAACTTCGAAAGGGTCCTTCACACCCTTGGTGCAAATCAAGAAGTTCCCCGACCTAGCCGTCTCCACTCGAGAGGAATCACGAGGGTCCCGCCCACATCCAGAGGAGCCCCGTTTCCGCCTCGTAGCTCGAGATGAGGGATCCTTTCCCTGCTTCGTCGGGAAAGAGTTCCCGGCCTTCCCGTCGCATCTCAAGAGGAGGCCCTCTCAACAGGAACGGCGAGAGGAACTCCAGGGTCGTGCCACCATTCCAAGAGTCCCCCAGATGTCTCAGTCCATTCCAGAGGAACCTCTTTTCCCTTCACCGGCTCGTCTTTCACGCCGAGGATCGACTCCCACCAAGGTGGCACGTGGCACAGCCCTGTGGGAAAGCCTCGTGGGAAAGCCTCGAGGGACAGCCTCGAGGGAAAGCCACAGATCCCTTGATCCACGTGACAGGAAGCGTGACACTACTGCTGCAGCTCGGGAGGAAAGCGCACGTGCATGCCCCCACTCGAGATGAGGCCTGACTCCCCTGGGGAGACTCAGAAGCACCCCAAGATCCATGGCAACACTGGAGAGGAATCCTCAGGTTCCGGCCCCGACTCCACACAAGGACTGAGGCCCCGGCATGGACGGGAGAGGAATCCCGAGAGGTCCCCTAGCAACTCGCATGGGGACTGGCCTTTCCTGAGGCCACCAGAGCGGGTCCCTGAGGTCCCCGTCGTAACTCGAGAAGACCTGCCGCAACTCGAGAAAATCCAGGAGGTTCTCCCCTCCAGGCGAGATGAGGCCCATTTCCGCTGAGGCGTCTCGAGGCTGATCACACCTCACCTCTGGAACTTCGAAAGGGTCCTTCACACCCTTGGTGCAAATCAAGAAGTTCCCCGACCTAGCCGTCTCCACTCGAGAGGAATCACGAGGGTCCCGCCCACATCCAGAGGAGCCCCGTTTCCGCCTCGTAGCTCGAGATGAGGGATCCTTTCCCTGCTTCGTCGGGAAAGAGTTCCCGGCGTTCCCGTCGCATCTCAAGAGGAGGCCCTCTCAACAGGAACGGCGAGAGGAACTCCAGGGTCGTGCCACCATTCCAAGAGTCCCCCAGATGTCTCAGTCCATTCCAGAGGAACCTCTTTTCCCTTCACCGGCTCGTCTTTCACGCCGAGGATCGACTCCCACCAAGGTGGCACGTGGCACAGCCCTGTGGGAAAGCCTCGTGGGAAAGCCTCGAGGGACAGCCTCGAGGGAAAGCCACAGATCCCTTGATCCACGTGACAGGAAGCGTGACACTACTGCTGCAGCTCGGGAGGAAAGCGCACGTGCATGCCCCCACTCGAGACGAGGCCTGACTCCCCTGGGGAGACTCAGAAGCACCCCAAGATCCATGGCAACACTGGAGAGGAATCCTCAGGTTCCGGCCCCGACTCCACACAAGGACTGAGGCCCCGGCATGGACGGGAGAGGAATCCCGAGAGGTCCCCTAGCAACTCGCATGGGGACTGGCCTTTCCTGAGGCCACCAGAGCGGGTCCCTGAGGTCCCCGTCGTAACTCG
Source organism: Budorcas taxicolor (assembly GCF_023091745.1). Classification (NCBI taxonomy): domain Eukaryota; kingdom Metazoa; phylum Chordata; class Mammalia; order Artiodactyla; family Bovidae; genus Budorcas; species Budorcas taxicolor. The sequence continues at coordinate 218,736 of NW_026291744.1, forward strand.
AGAAGACCTGCCGCAACTCGAGAAAATCCAGGAGGTTCTCCCCTCCAGGCGAGATGAGGCCCATTTCCGCTGAGGCGTCTCGAGGCTGATCACACCTCACCTCTGGAACTTCGAAAGGGTCCTTCACACCCTTGGTGCAAATCAAGAAGTTTCCCGACCTAGCCGTCTCCACGCGAGAGGAATCACGAGGGTCCCGCCCACATCCAGAGGAGCCCCGTTTCCGCCTCGTAGCTCGAGATGAGGGATCCTTTCCCTGCTTCGTCGGGAAAGAGTTCCCGGCGTTCCCGTCGCATCTCAAGAGGAGGCCCTCTCAACAGGAACGGCGAGAGGAACTCCAGGGTCGTGCCACCATTCCAAGAGTCCCCCAGATGTCTCAGTCCATTCCAGAGGAACCTCTTTTCCCTTCACCGGCTCGTCTTTCACGCCGAGGATCGACTCCCACCAAGGTGGCACGTGGCACAGCCCTGTGGGAAAGCCTCGTGGGAAAGCCTCGAGGGACAGCCTCGAGGGAAAGCCACAGATCCCTTGATCCACGTGACAGGAAGCGTGACACTACTGCTGCAGCTCGGGAGGAAAGCGCACGTGCATGCCCCCACTCGAGACGAGGCCTGACTCCCCTGGGGAGACTCAGAAGCACCCCAAGATCCATGGCAACACTGGAGAGGAATCCTCAGGTTCCGGCCCCGACTCCACACAAGGACTGAGGCCCCGGCATGGACGGGAGAGGAATCCCGAGAGGTCCCCTAGCAACTCGCATGGGGACTGGCCTTTCCTGAGGCCACCAGAGCGGGTCCCTGAGGTCCCCGTCGTAACTCGAGAAGACCTGCCGCAACTCGAGCAAATCCAGGAGGTTCTCCCCTCCAGGCGAGATGAGGCCCATTTCCGCTGAGGCGTCTCGAGGCTGATCACACCTCACCTCTGGAACTTCGAAAGGGTCCTTCACACCCTTGGTGCAAATCAAGAAGTTCCCCGACCTAGCCGTCTCCACTCGAGAGGAATCACGAGGGTCCCGCCCACATCCAGAGGAGCCCCGTTTCCGCCTCGTAGCTCGAGATGAGGGATCCTTTCCCTGCTTCGTCGGGAAAGAGTTCCCGGCGTTCCCGTCGCATCTCAAGAGGAGGCCCTCTCAACAGGAACGGCGAGAGGAACTCCAGGGTCGTGCCACCATTCCAAGAGTCCCCCAGATGTCTCAGTCCATTCCAGAGGAACCTCTTTTCCCTTCACCGGCTCGTCTTTCACGCCGAGGATCGACTCCCACCAAGGTGGCACGTGGCACAGCCCTGTGGGAAAGCCTCGTGGGAAAGCCTCGAGGGACAGCCTCGAGGGAAAGCCACAGATCCCTTGATCCACGTGACAGGAACCGTGACACTACTGCTGCAGCTCGGGAGGAAAGCGCACGTGCATGCCCCCACTCGAGACGAGGCCTGACTCCCCTGGGGAGACTCAGAAGCACCCCAAGATCCATGGCAACACTGGAGAGGAATCCTCAGGTTCCGGCCCCGACTCCACACAAGGACTGAGGCCCCGGCATGGACGGGAGAGGAATCCCGAGAGGTCCCCTAGCAACTCGCATGGGGACTGGCCTTTCCTGAGGCCACCAGAGCGGGTCCCTGAGGTCCCCGTCGTAACTCGAGAAGACCTGCCGCAACTCGAGAAAATCCAGGAGGTTCTCCCCTCCAGGTGAGATGAGGCCCATTTCCGCTGAGGCGTCTCGAGGCTGATCACACCTCACCTCTGGAACTTCGAAAGGGTCCTTCACACCCTTGGTGCAAATCAAGAAGTTCCCCGACCTAGCCGTCTCCACTCGAGAGGAATCACGAGGGTCCCGCCCACATCCAGAGGAGCCCCGTTTCCGCCTCGTAGCTCGAGATGAGGGATCCTTTCCCTGCTTCGTCGGGAAAGAGTTCCCGGCGTTCCCGTCGCATCTCAAGAGGAGGCCCTCTCAACAGGAACGGCGAGAGGAACTCCAGGGTCGTGCCACCATTCCAAGAGTCCCCCAGATGTCTCAGTCCATTCCAGAGGAACCTCTTTTCCCTTCACCGGCTCGTCTTTCACGCCGAGGATCGAGTCACACCAAGGTGGCACGTGGCACAGCCCTGTGGGAAAGCCTCGTGGGAAAGCCTCGAGGGACAGCCTCGAGGGAAAGCCACAGATCCCTTGATCCAGGTGACAGGAAGCGTGACACTACTGCTGCAGCTCGGGAGGAAAGCGCACGTGCATGCCCCCACTCGAGACGAGGCCTGACTCCCCTGGGGAGACTCAGAAGCACCCCAAGATCCATGGCAACACTGGAGAGGAATCCTCAGGTTCCGGCCCCGACTCCACACAAGGACTGAGGCCCCGGCATGGACGGGAGAGGAATCCCGAGAGGTCCCCTAGCAACTCGCATGGGGACTGGCCTTTCCTGAGGCCACCAGAGCGGGTCCCTGAGGTCCCCGTCATAACTCGAGAAGACCTGCCGCAACTCGAGAAAATCCAGGAGGTTCTCCCCTCCAGGCGAGATGAGGCCCATTTCCGCTGAGGCGTCTCGAGGCTGATCACACCTCACCTCTGGAACTTCGAAAGGGTCCTTCACACCCTTGGTGCAAATCAAGAAGTTCCCCGACCTAGCCGTCTCCACTCGAGAGGAATCACGAGGGTCCCGCCCACATCCAGAGGAGCCCCGTTTCCGCCTCGTAGCTCGAGATGAGGGATCCTTTCCCTGCTTCGTCGGGAAAGAGTTCCCGGCCTTCCCGTCGCATCTCAAGAGGAGGCCCTCTCAACAGGAACGGCGAGAGGAACTCCAGGGTCGTGCCACCATTCCAAGAGTCCCCCAGATGTCTCAGTCCATTCCAGAGGAAACTCTTTTCCCTTCACCGGCTCGTCTTTCACGCCGAGGATCGACTCCCACCAAGGTGGCACGTGGCACAGCCCTGTGGGAAAGCCTCGTGGGAAAGCCTCGAGGGACAGCCTCGAGGGAAAGCCACAGATCCCTTGATCCAGGTGACAGGAAGCGTGACACTACTGCTGCAGCTCGGGAGGAAAGCGCACGTGCATGCCCCCACTCGAGACGAGGCCTGACTCCCCTGGGGAGACTCAGAAGCACCCCAAGATCCATGGCAACACTGGAGAGGAATCCTCAGGTTCCGGCCCCGACTCCACACAAGGACTGAGGCCCCGGCATGGACGGGAGAGGAATCCCGAGAGGTCCCCTAGCAACTCGCATGGGGACTGGCCTTTCCTGAGGCCACCAGAGCGGGTCCCTGAGGTCCCCGTCGTAACTCGAGAAGACCTGCCGCAACTCGAGAAAATCCAGGAGGTTCTCCCCTCCAGGCGAGATGAGGCCCATTTCCGCTGAGGCGTCTCGAGGCTGATCACACCTCACCTCTGGAACTTCGAAAGGGTCCTTCACACCCTTGGTGCAAATCAAGAAGTTCCCCGACCTAGCCGTCTCCACGCGAGAGGAATCACGAGGGTCCCGCCCACATCCAGAGGAGCCCCGTTTCCGCCTCGTAGCTCGAGATGAGGGATCCTTTCCCTGCTTCGTCGGGAAAGAGTTCCCGGCGTTCCCGTCGCATCTCAAGAGGAGGCCCTCTCAACAGGAACGGCGAGAGGAACTCCAGGGTCGTGCCACCATTCCAAGAGTCCCCCAGATGTCTCAGTCCATTCCAGAGGAACCTCTTTTCCCTTCACCGGCTCGTCTTTCACGCCGAGGATCGACTCACACCAAGGTGGCACGTGGCACAGCCCTGTGGGAAAGCCTCGTGGGAAAGCCTCGAGGGACAGCCTCGAGGGAAAGCCACAGATCCCTTGATCCAGGTGACAGGAAGCGTGACACTACTGCTGCAGCTCGGGAGGAAAGCGCACGTGCATGCCCCCACTCGAGACGAGGCCTGACTCCCCTGGGGAGACTCAGAAGCACCCCAAGATCCATGGCAACACTGGAGAGGAATCCTCAGGTTCCGGCCCCGACTCCACACAAGGACTGAGGCCCCGGCATGGACGGGAGAGGAATCCCGAGAGGTCCCCTAGCAACTCGCATGGGGACTGGCCTTTCCTGAGGCCACCAGAGCGGGTCCCTGAGGTCCCCGTCGTAACTCGAGAAGACCTGCCGCAACTCGAGAAAATCCAGGAGGTTCTCCCCTCCAGGCGAGATGAGGCCCATTTCCGCTGAGGCGTCTCGAGGCTGATCACACCTCACCTCTGGAACTTCGAAAGGGTCCTTCACACCCTTGGTGCAAATCAAGAAGTTCCCCGACCTAGCCGTCTCCACTCGAGAGGAATCACGAGGGTCCCGCCCACATCCAGAGGAGCCCCGTTTCCGCCTCGTAGCTCGAGATGAGGGATCCTTTCCCTGCTTCGTCGGGAAAGAGTTCCCGGCGTTCCCGTCGCATCTCAAGAGGAGGCCCTCTCAACAGGAACGGCGAGAGGAACTCCAGGGTCGTGCCACCATTCCAAGAGTCCCCCAGAGGTCTCAGTCCATTCCAGAGGAACCTCTTTTCCCTTCACCGGCTCGTCTTTCACGCCGAGGATCGACTCCCACCAAGGTGGCACGTGGCACAGCCCTGTGGGAAAGCCTCGTGGGAAAGCCTCGAGGGACAGCCTCGAGGGAAAGCCACAGATCCCTTGATCCACGTGACAGGAAGCGTGACACTACTGCTGCAGCTCGGGAGGAAAGCGCACGTGCATGCCCCCACTCGAGACGAGGCCTGACTCCCCTGGGGAGACTCAGAAGCACCCCAAGATCCATGGCAACACTGGAGAGGAATCCTCAGGTTCCGGCCCCGACTCCACACAAGGACTGAGGCCCCGGCATGGACGGGAGAGGAATCCCGAGAGGTCCCCTAGCAACTCGCATGGGGACTGGCCTTTCCTGAGGCCACCAGAGCGGGTCCCTGAGGTCCCCGTCGTAACTCGAGAAGACCTGCCGCAACTCGAGAAAATCCAGGAGGTTCTCCCCTCCAGGCGAGATGAGGCCCATTTCCGCTGAGGCGTCTCGAGGCTGATCACACCTCACCTCTGGAACTTCGAAAGGGTCCTTCACACCCTTGGTGCAAATCAAGAAGTTCCCCGACCTAGCCGTCTCCACTCGAGAGGAATCACGAGGGTCCCGCCCACATCCAGAGGAGCCCCGTTTCCGCCTCGTAGCTCGAGATGAGGGATCCTTTCCCTGCTTCGTCGGGAAAGAGTTCCCGGCGTTCCCGTCGCATCTCAAGAGGAGGCCCTCTCAACAGGAACGGCGAGAGGAACTCCAGGGTCGTGCCACCATTCCAAGAGTCCCCCAGATGTCTCAGTCCATTCCAGAGGAACCTCTTTTCCCTTCACCGGCTCGTCTTTCACGCCGAGGATCGACTCCCACCAAGGTGGCACGTGGCACAGCCCTGTGGGAAAGCCTCGTGGGAAAGCCTCGAGGGACAGCCTCGAGGGAAAGCCACAGATCCCTTGATCCAGGTGACAGGAAGCGTGACACTACTGCTGCAGCTCGGGAGGAAAGCGCACGTGCATGCCCCCACTCGAGACGAGGCCTGACTCCCCTGGGGAGACTCAGAAGCACCCCAAGATCCATGGCAACACTGGAGAGGAATCCTCAGGTTCCGGCCCCGACTCCACACAAGGACTGAGGCCCCGGCATGGACGGGAGAGGAATCCCGAGAGGTCCCCTAGCAACTCGCATGGGGACTGGCCTTTCCTGAGGCCACCAGAGCGGGTCCCTGAGGTCCCCGTCGTAACTCGAGAAGACCTGCCGCAACTCGAGAAAATCCAGGAGGTTCTCCCCCTCCAGGCGAGATGAGGCCCATTTCCGCTGAGGCGTCTCGAGGCTGATCACACCTCACCTCTGGAACTTCGAAAGGGTCCTTCACACCCTTGGTGCAAATCAAGAAGTTCCCCGACCTAGCCGTCTCCACTCGAGAGGAATCACGAGGGTCCCGCCCACATCCAGAGGAGCCCCGTTTCCGCCTCGTAGCTCGAGATGAGGGATCCTTTCCCTGCTTCGTCGGGAAAGAGTTCCCGGCGTTCCCGTCGCATCTCAAGAGGAGGCCCTCTCAACAGGAACGGCGAGAGGAACTCCAGGGTCGTGCCACCATTCCAAGAGTCCCCCAGATGTCTCAGTCCATTCCAGAGGAACCTCTTTTCCCTTCACCGGCTCGTCTTTCACGCCGAGGATCGACTCCCACCAAGGTGGCACGTGGCACAGCCCTGTGGGAAAGCCTCGTGGGAAAGCCTCGAGGGACAGCCTCGAGGGAAAGCCACAGATCCCTTGATCCAGGTGACAGGAAGCGTGACACTACTGCTGCAGCTCGGAGGAAAGCGCACGTGCATGCCCCCACTCGAGACGAGGCCTGACTCCCCTGGGGAGACTCAGAAGCACCCCAAGATCCATGGCAACACTGGAGAGGAATCCTCAGGTTCCGGCCCCGACTCCACACAAGGACTGAGGCCCCGGCATGGACGGGAGAGGAATCCCGAGAGGTCCCCTAGCAACTCGCATGGGGACTGGCCTTTCCTGAGGCCACCAGAGCGGGTCCCTGAGGTCCCCGTCGTAACTCGAGAAGACCTGCCGCAACTCGAGAAAATCCAGGAGGTTC